>NC_089648.1:81002400-81302400 GCF_037042795.1 Molothrus aeneus | reverse complement strand
TATAGGAATTACACAATGAAATCAACTTGAAAGTTCACAGCATCCTGCAGGAGATGAGGCATTGTAATGCACATCCCTGATTCTCTGCAGGATTCAGCAGACAGCAAATCTGTCAGGGCAGAGTCTGCATGGAAACTGCACTTTTCAGCCACCTCTGTTTTATATAATCCACGTTATATGATGCAATAAGATATACAATTTTCAGAAGAGTCCAAAATTATATGTGCAAAGACAAGAAGACTGAAGTAGAGTTTGTATGTTTTGGAACTGAAATCATATTGTCAACATGAAACATCATAAATTTTAAACCATCAGCTGTCATGGCTGATCTTATACAGGTGCTGAACAGTAAGCATTTGTGCTAAAATAACACCACATAATATAACAGCTCTGGTAAGTGTTGGTCCATGCTTTATCTAGATGTAGTAAACAGAAAAAAATTAATAAGCATACACCATTGTATATTATACTCACAAGTACATACAACTTTAAGTAAATGCTTGAAAATGAAAACTTAATAATACTGAGTTCAGTAAATCAATAAAGAACTTTACAGATCCTGGACAGATGGTATTGTCCTATAACATTTCTGTAGAAAGTACACCAGCATGGCAACATCTCCAGATTTTGGGCAATGTGCATTGTGACAGAACCGTTGGTCCAGCTGTAATTCAGATTTCCCTCCTTTCCCAACTTCTGTCCACAATGCCTGTCTTAGGGGTTTTATAGGTAGGATAATCTCTCACCCTCTCTGGAAACCTGTCCAGCAGTAAAGCCCTCAGAACCGTAAGAGCTACCCTTTGGTGTCATGAGAAGAAATGAGCAGCATAGGGTGGGATCAGAGATAAGAACTGCTTGGTCCAACCTTGCTGCAGCCAGAATGGCTGGATCTGGCCATGTCTATATTTAAAATGTAAACTATTGGACTGGACGGGGTGGAGTTGTGTGGCTGGTACCAAGTAATGCTTTGAGAGGACAAGAGTTTCAATTAAAACAGTCAGCAAACCTATCACTTCATGTTGTGTGTGAATAGCTCCAACCGCCCAGGACAGTTGGTAAAACTGTCAAGAGCTTACCACAAACTTGGTAAAATGTCAAGAGGAAATGCCCTGGCTCACTTTTCATCTGTGTGGGATGTCTGACCAGCCAAGGTGCATCATTGTGCAGAGTGCCCATTAGCTCAACCAGCACTGCTCTGGGTTGGTGCTCCTTCCAGAAGTGCAGGCAACACCACGGTGCTGTCGGAACCCAGGACATTCCTCTGACTGCCCTGGAGGACTCGACCCTGGCAAGGGGGTCAGAGACCTTGGCATGGAATCAAAAACACCTGTGCCTTCAATTTTAGCCCATGGAAAAAACTACCAACTTTGTGTGAAGATTTCTGAGGCACAAGAGTTTGAGTAGAATGATAGTTAATTTATTACAGGGTGAAAAAGTAAAATTTTGGGGTTTTAGAATGGGGATTCAACAGGCAAGATGGAGGAATCTGGGCAAGTCCTGTCCTTCTTCTTCTTCTTCTTCTCCATCTTCTGCTGTGATGGTGACACTTCTGGATTGGTTTAGAGTACAGACTAACATAGCTGATTAACATGTCTAACATAGGTGATAGGTATCAGAAAATTATTGTAAATAAAGTACACATAGTTCTTAGTATAAAAAGCTAACACCACCCCAAGGGCAGTTGGTGTGCCACAAACCGACCTGCCAGACAGACCTCAGCAGGTCAGAGAAAGAATGTCATAGATAAGAGAAAATAAGCAACCTTGAAAAGCAGAACCGATGAATCTCGACTTCTTCTTCGGTCGTGGGGCTGGGAAAAAGAGACTTTTTAATACCTTGGGAGCCATTTCAACCACAGAAACCCCGACACGCTGCAACCCCCAGAAGCTCCCCTCATGCTGCACCTCCCAGCTGGGTCACAGAGACCCTCAGAAGGAAACATTTCCAGCTACTGTCAGAAAAAGAACTTAAACTCGAAATAATGGGAAGCAGACGACTAAAGAGATCATAAGAGGTGACTAACTTGTTGACAGGTGATACTACTGGGGGAGATATGTGTAAAACACACACAAACTGTGACAGAGAGTTGGTTTTAGAGGAGTTAACATATGTTGCATGTCAAATAATGAGACAGGAAACAATGAAGATTATATTGAGGATTTAATTAAAATAAGAATATGTTCTTTAAAAATGTATTCTTACATAATGACAACCATGCTCCAGTTTAGAAGGTTTCAGCTGCTTTTTAACATGACTGAATAACAGACCTTATCTTCTCTGTATTAATAACTTGATGGGTGCAAAAATTTTAACTTGAAAGACTTCACGGTTTTTGTCATTATTTGAGGGTTATTTGGTGCAGAGGTCAAAAGGTGACAACTTCCATTATAGGGTTATAACTTCCAGATCAGGCAGAGAAGTGGCTCCAGAAATGCAAACTTCAGGGCCACACCTCCTATCTGTCTCTAGGATAGCTGCTGCTGCTCCCTCCCACAGAAATTTCCCATCCCATTAGTACAGTAAATGATTTATACTGCATCAGTAATGCAAAATTACAACCCAAGAAATGTTAGCACCAAAAGAAAATCTCTACTTCTCACTCTTTTAAATTTAACAGTGAATTCAATGCTTGCCAAAATTGCTTGAAGTCCTTTTACACACAGGTCAGGCAGCCTGGCTGCAGGACTGGAATAATCCAGATGTCTGCCAATCTCACTTTGACCAAGTGTAAGGAATGGCCACAGGAGTGGTTCTTTATCAGGCTAGTTAGGACAAGTGTTTATATTTGCTGCACTGAGCACCTTTACATTGTTTTAGATAAAAGAATTAAAAACTTTCTCACCATTTAAGAACTAACTTCTTATTTAAAAGAAAGCAATGGTTATTTGGCTGTTCTTATAATGGCACCAAGGTTTGGACTTAACTGACTGGTGTCTGTAACAGGAAAACTAAAGGATGGCACGTAAGGCTAGGAGCATGATTTCCTACTTTCATTTAGTCTCTGGAAATGGGTTTCTTCACAAGAGTGAAGAAAACAGATTAGTATTTGTAGATCCCCTTCAATCCCATTGCAGACAAAGCTGTGTCAGCTGCACAGGTTGTTGGCCCCAGCCCCATCTGTCAGTCCCACTGCTAACAGCCACCAGCTCCTCCAGCCTGCTGGCAGAAGGGTTTGTGTAGCCATCTCCCCACCATCCCTGGCAGAACCAGCCAACTTAGCCAATACTGATTATTTCAGCTCTCAGGGTTATTTGGCTCAGTTATACTGAGATGGGTTTGGATGCAATTACAGCAGCAAGCCATCAGTAGTGCTGTGGCAGAGGCAGCCCTTACCTCAGCAAAGAGACGGTTACAGGGAGCTGGGGCTGCCTGGAGGCATCACCTCCTCTTCTGGCCCCAGAGCACCTGGAAAGGGTGCACAAACCCCAGGGGAGTCTCACTGGGGGAGCCCAGTTCAAACTAATTACTTCACAGGCAATCAAACAATCATCAGCTGATAACCACTTTTGGATATCGTGGATCTGACTGATTCACACAAGAGACCAAAGCTGAAACTCTCTGTAGGCAATAATCAAAGCTCTGAGCCAGCTAATTCCCTTCTGTTAGCACTGCCTACGCGTGCACAAACACATGTACGTGTTTTCTCTCTCTCTTCCCTTTGTCTGCCACCTTGGAATGTAGCTGCAGTTCTGAAACAGAGCAGGGTGAGCATTCTGTATTCTCTGCTAGGACCTGACATGCAGTGAGACCCACCTCTAGGTATAAGTGCCTGGAACATCACTGATGGCAGCAAAATAAAAAGCTTGATGCTGTATTTTTATAACCCAGGCAAATCAAAAGCCCCTCTATAGTGAAAATATTACCCCTTGCAACATATAGCATCAGTGAGCATAAGATATATTGGTAGGCTCACTCTTTTAAGATGCAAGCACAGGGGGTCCTGTGAATGTTTGCAAAGCAGACCACTTAGCATAAAAAGATTCTGTTCTGAATGTGCAAGAAGAAATGGGCCATGCTTTACTTTCCTATGGTGTTATGATTTCCAACCCTCTTTGTCTATCACTTTCTGGGTAGTAGATTACTGCTTCTTTAGCAAAGATTCAGATCCACAGGCCTTAGCAGCTCCCTTTTAAACTTTCAGCAGTGCATCTAGAATAAATCTTAATACAAAAGTTACACAGTGTAGTACCACACAAGTAACAATGGCATTACTTCCACATGGCCAAAACTTTAAAAAATTTTTTTTTTTTTTTTTTTTTAAGAAGGATCCAAAATTCAGTCACAAAAGTGAGAAACAGCCCACAGTTCTTACAAGAAAAGAAGGAACCTGGGGAATGACTATGGAAAGTCTAGCTGTGGACAGAATAGGAAACAAGTACAGAGCCTCAGCAGCTGGGAAAAATGCAGGCACTTCCCCAAAGAATTTAGCAAGGTAATCTCAGTAAACTCCTCAGTGAAATTAAGCTGAAATTTCTACATATGAGGAATCTAGGTTCAATATCTCAATAGTGGCAAAATCTTGTGTTGATTTTTTCCAACTTCAGCTGAAGTTAATCAGAAAGCACACAGACTTGCATCCCAAGTCTTGTTCTGAAGAAATGAGCTGGAATGCCTGAAAAGCCAGGAAAGCAGGAAAACACAGTGTCTTTTCAGTCATACTACAAGGGCTAGCCCTATCACTGGTTTAAACCCCAAGAAAATAAGCTTATATGATGGTTGCAGTTGTGTGTGCTAGAAAGGAATACAACAATCCATGAGGTCACCCTCAACTCAATGTCATTTTATCTGTGCAAGTTTAAATTTACTTACTTTGAGTCTGTGACTCATAAACATCTTGCTAGAGCTTTTCAGGATGAAGGGAAACAGGTTTGATTCTGCTTAATTAAAAGTAACCAGAACACTTACATAGACTTGCACGGGAATAAGATAGTCCCAAGTTACTAAATCAAACAGGCATTACAATACTAGCAAAAGAGAAAAAAAAAAGTTATTTTGTCAAGGAAACAGCTACATTAGCAAATAAAAATAGACAAAAATTTACCAACAGGCTTTGTTAAATAGAAAGGATTTCTTTTTAAATTATGGATGCATCACTTTCCAGCAACTTTTCCAAAAGTAGTTAAGTAACTTGGGAACTTAGGATCATTACATGTTTTTGGGAAGCTTCTTATTCTAAATCAGATTTCATAAAAATCTGTGAATGTTTCAAGGTATGGACAGACAGATGTCCAAATTGGTCTCTTTTTTGCATTCCTTGCTTGTAGCTTCTCCCTCTGTTAGCTGCCTTTTTTGCACTAATTTTTTTTAGAAATTAAAAAAAGTGAAAAAAGCAGTATTCATGCAGCCTGGTTCAAAGCTCTGGTGGGTAGCAGGGAAATACTTTAGAGATCAGGTGAAATGAATTCAAGATGAGTGAAAATGGTCTTTGGTTCTGCTCTGCTACCTTTTACTGAAGATTCACTGCAGAGACGTGAATCATCTCCATCCACGCTGTGCTTTGCTTCTTGCAAGCATTTTTCACAGATCCCTCCTGCTTCTTTTGTCTCCCAGTGTCAGACACGGTGATTTACCCTTGGTCACTGTGGCATTAAGGGTTTACTACCAGTTAGAACAAGTGTGAAGGAAAAGGAACCTGCTGCAAAATAAATAAATAACATAAGGGCAGACGCTTTGTAATAAGGAATAACAATTAGGTAATAAAGGCAGGGAAAAATGGGAAAGCACAGCTTCTGTTCACTTGGCATACAGTATAAACCAACATTTTTTTTACTTTAGATCAACTAAAATCTCTGCTTAAAGTAAGCAGAGAATAAAATTAGATTCAGGCAACTAGGCTCTTTGTCTTTTTAGAAAGAAATCACCTTCCCAGCCAGAATGAACAATGAAATAGAAATAGGGCAAAAAATATTTCTTTATGAATGCATTAATAATCAAACAGGTGTAATTGTACAAGACACTAATGGAAACCATTGCTCACAGAAGAAGACAAATATCAACATGATAAAATGCTGGTTTTATATGGTATATGAAACTTCAGCTCTCTTCTCCAAGCTATCCCCTCAAAAAATAAATCAAGATCATGTATTGAATATTATAACTGTGATTATATTTAGAAAATTGAAATCACTGTTTTTTAGAGAATTCAAGAAACCTAGGAGTGGTACCTGCAGTCTTAAATTTTATGTCTTTCTTCAGGGTCTGTAAATACTTTTTGTGTTTATAATAAAAGACATTGCAGAAAAAATTAGGAATATGTGGGAGAAATATGCATATTTTGAAGTTATGTATTTTACCTGAAAAGTTTTGTCTTCTTCATTTATATATAATAGTCCAGAGATGCAATATATGTTATTAAATTTTAATGCTAATAGTATGCCAATAAAAGCATGTACCTTTCTATATACACTATAGTACAGAAGAGAATGAAATCACATAAATATCCCCCTATTTTTCCCCAGTATTTTATACTTATGTTTAAACTCTTAGATGTGTCTCTGAGGTCTTTTAAACTCTCAAAAAAGCCTTCAGCCAAACCCAGACTACACAAGGGCCTGAGCATTGAGTAAAATAAATTTATGCACAATTAAACAAGAAATTTTTACTCAAAAGTAAAAAAAAAAAATAAGAACACAAACATAGCAAATTATTTCTGAGACTTTTTAAAAGTCTGTTGGATAAGGAAATTAAAACTACAGATAATACCAGGATCTGTTCCAACAAACATCATATTAACGGACTTTGTGGCAGTGTTTAAAACATTTTCTGATTTTTCAAAGAAGCATAGAAGTACCAAGAGCCAGTGCTCATTTGTCATTAGTAAGATGGCTGCTATTTTCAGGGCAACTCATTGTGCCTGGGATGGTTTTGGAGAATACTCCACAAAAGATATTCCCCAAACTGTCATTCCAAGTAAAGAAATGTTGGATGTATGAAAGCAGCATTGTTTCCTTGAGCTTTTATCACTCAGAGTCTGGACCCAAGGATTTAGCTTATTCTCTCCCTAAATTAGGTGATGTTCTGGGCTGGCACTGGCCCTCTGCCAGCACCCATGAAAGCCACCCACTCCCCTCTGCAGCTGGACAGAGGAAAGAAAATTTAATGAAGAGTTCATGGGTTGAGATAAGGCCCAGGAGAGAGATGGCCAAACACCCAATACCATCACAGGCAAAACAGGATCAACTCAGAGATATAAAACAAATTTATTACTAACAAAATCAAAGGAGGATAATGACAAGTTAAATAAGTCCTTAAAAACACCTTTCCCCCATCCTCCCAGCTTTACTTCCCCCCTCAGCAGTGCAGGGAGATGGGAATGGGGACTGTGGTCAGTTCATCACTGGTGGCTTCTCCCACTGCTCAGGGAAAGGAGTCCTTCCCCTGCTGCACTGTGGGGTCCCTCCCACAGGAGACAGATCTCCATGATCTTCTCTGCCCTCTCTCCATGGGTGTCCCACAGGGTCACAGCCTCATCGAGGCATCCACCTGCTCCAGTGTGGGTCTCCTCCATGGGCTGCAGGGGAATATCTGGTGCCTGGAGCACCTCCTGCCCCTCCTTCTGCACCGACTGCGGTGTCTGCAGGGCTGTTCCTCCCACATGTTCTCGCTCAGCTCTTCTCTGGCTGGAATTACACCTGCACAACAACCTTTGTCTTGATTTCCCCTCAACTATGTTATCACAGAGGCATTTCCCCTTAACTATGTTATCACAGAGGCATTCTCATTGGCCCAGCCTTGTCCAGCAGCACAGCTGTCTTTGGAGCGATCAGGGATTGGCTCTGCCAGATGCTTTGGAAGCTTCCAGCAACTTCTCATAGAAGCCACCTCTGTGGCTCCCATGCTACCAAAAGCAAGCCACACAAACCCAATACGAGGGAAAGAAATGCCTTTCATTATATAATTCCAAGGGATTTCTGAGAAGAAGTGTTGCCAGTAACTTTCCTTGCTTTTAGACCAATCCTTGGCATAGTCAGGGCACAGGCATGACTCAAGGCACCATCAGCCAGACGGACATTTTTGAGGCAGCCTCTCTGTTTCAGAGGATGAGAGACTTCTTCCTTTCTTTTTTTTTTTTTTTTAATCATCATGGACACAAGCTGCTATATGCAGATGCTCTTATGACTAAAGAACACTCCTGGGACTGTAGTACAACCAGGCCAGAGGTCCCCATACACCACAGCCAAGCCTTTCCTTTGAGACATCCCTTCTGGGAAGAGTTTGTGCTGTTCCTCCCAGTAACTGCTCACTTGTTTTTTCCTGTGGACTACAGGAACTATTGCTGAAGGGCCTATTTCTTGTCCCCAGAAAGCCTCTCCTGTCAAAAAAGCAAGCTGAGTTAACATTCAGGCAATGCAGTCAAACCTCCACTTAACACTCACCACAACTGGCTTAGCAGCAGAGGCAAGAAAGGCTCTTTTTCAAGGTTTTATTCCAGCAGAGTAACACAGTAGGTGAAGGAAAACCCAGCTAGAAAGAGGGGGAACCACTTGCAGCAGACAGCTGATAAAGGGGAAGGGGTGGGGGGCAGAGCTGAGGGTTGGACAGAGGGGCCTGGCCTCCAGGGGAAGGGGGTGGCCACCAGGGATGCCAATCCACTGAGGAGACAGGGGAAGGAGAAACCTGAGGAAGTTGCGACACAAAAGGTCCATTTGGGAGTCAGTTTTTTCCCCCAGGAGAGTTAACTCTATGGTAAGTGGTTACTGATGTTTCCAGGCATGAGGACTTGGGGACTGACCAAGAGGAGAGAGTTCATGGGATACTACAGGCTACCACTCCAGGTTCTGCTGTGGAGACGGATCTGAGCCTCTTGTTCAGCCATGGAATATATTGCTCTTATTTTAGATAATTTTCAAATTATTTCCTAACAGCAGGAAAAGCAGAGGATGGAGACTGCAACACATGGCACATGTAAATCCACTTTCGATCCCCAGGACCCCCTTTGCAAATGAGATCTTGTACTTTATAGAGCTTTGTTTTCCCAGTAGTAAACTATTTAAATGGATAACCACATTTAAGCTACT
This sequence comes from Molothrus aeneus, assembly GCF_037042795.1. Lineage (NCBI taxonomy): Eukaryota > Metazoa > Chordata > Aves > Passeriformes > Icteridae > Molothrus > Molothrus aeneus. Next base: position 81,293,383 of record NC_089648.1, on the reverse strand, counting down.
CCTGGGGAAGAGCCAATTTAAGAAAAATCATCCAGGAATTCACTGCAAATGAGATGCTGCCTCTCCAAAGACTCTTCCTTGCCATCATGGTGACAGGCTTGGGATCGGCTTCTAACAGAGAATACCAGAAAGTTGGGAACTTGCCCATTAGAACTTAAATTAAGATGGTTGGAACCATATAGACAAAAAAGGGTCTTCCCCCCAGTTTTCCCCCAGAAAACTCCCTCAAAACAACCTATGTATCTTTCATGGCAAATAAAAAACAGTAACTATGTTATAAATACCGAGCACGAAAGGTGATTAAAGTGCAATTTTTTGGGGCAGTTAGCTACTGTAAGGGATTCTTACGGATTCTGGATTGCACTTCAGCCACAGAAAGGTGGCTGATGTCCCCAAGCCTGTCAGTATTTCAGAGGCATTTGGACAATGCCCTATGTTTAACTGTCAGTCAGCCCTGATGCCACCAGGCAGTTGGACTAAATGATTTTTGTAGATCCCTTCCAACTGAAATTTCCTACACTACATCTAGTTTTCTTTTTATAATTTTTATTAGACAGGCTATTGCAACGCTGCTATTATCATTATATATGTGTTTATACCCCAGTTGAAGATGACAGTAAAATGGCTATTGATTCATTATCAGGAATTCTGGGATATCAGCTTTAAGATGTGTTTTGCATCCACAGTTGGATCTATTCACAGGTATTCACAGGCACTGAAACTTATAAATCTAGTGCACAAAAAAATTAAGTCCAATGTTCGCACAGAATTTTTAAAGGGCACTACTTAATCTGGTCAGGATCAGTATATTTAGCTGCTTGAATTGTTACAGTGCAGAGAAAACTGCTGGTCAACAGAATCCAAAAAAATACTTCCAAGGAGTAAATTGGCATTTTGTCTTGGGAGAACAGATGTAATGCTCATGGAGCAGTACCTAGAAACAATCAGGCTGTACTGATGGACAGAAGAGTTTCTCTCAGTTGTCAAGCACACCCACAATTGCAAAATATGTCTAGCCTGGAACTGATATATAAATATCTCTTAGAAACACACAGAAACCTCTGTGCTACATGATGGGTTCTGTGACCTCAGCTGGGTTGCCCATCCACTCCAGCTTCCTCTTACTCAGTGCACACAGGCATGGATTACCCAAGAAATGAGAGTGCTATGTACTGCAATGGTGAGGTGCCTTAAATTAGCCCAATGGCTTAACTTTCTCTTCTGGTTGTTTTAAATTCAAAAGGCACCCACAATGAACATGTTTATTTTTGATTTATTCAGTACCCATTACTATTGCATTCATCAATTGGAGGCATTTCAAGGGTGCTGAAGTGTATTAATTGAAACAAGTTAAATCAGCAGCCATCTCTGGAATTATTCCTTTTCCTTTTCTTTCTTCAACTAGTTGGCCTTGGTGTCTTTGATTAAATCACCTGAATAGCATTTCATTGGTATTTCTAATTTATGCCACTATTCTGCTAACAGCCATCCATAAATGATCAGGGCTAATTTCCATCTGTGGACATTTGAGAAACACTCCTTTATTCTTTTATTGTTTGCTCTTCAAAGAGTGAAGGTGCTTCTACAATGGTTTGCTAACTCTGGAAGCTTGCCAGCCTCACTACAATTTTCAGCACTGTTCATGTGAAGAGTTGGGTATAGTGCATAAATGTATGCCAAACTGGCTACAGGTCTGTGCAGGAGGTCCACAGAGGTTAAAGAAACTTGTAGGTCAATTGTAAGTAGTTCAAAGAATCCTTCATTTCTGCACTTCTGAGATTTTGCTTACAGCTCCCTTATCTACATTTAGGGAAATCCCATTTAGTACAAGCAGAACTTCAAAAAGTAGAGCTCCTATTTGGCTCCTAGAAATAACATCTTTCCTTCTTTGGCATCTACTGACCTGCTGGCCCTAGTGTCAGGAAAATGTATTAATTATATTGCCATTTTAATCGCATCAAGAGAGAGGTCAAATCTTAAATAGCACCATAAACAGCTTTACACAAATCAAAACCTCCTTTTTTAGAACCTGTTAAAAACTTTGAGTAACAAATTCACAAAATCTATTTTGTTTTATTGTGGTGGGAAATTGGGAATGTTGCTTTTTCCCTGCAAGTTATTTTAAAATCAAAAGAACACAATTTACATTGAGAGTAGAGTGCTTGTCTACTGGCATTCTCTGATAGTTAGCTAAGGATTCACCAGGCTGGCCAAAGTCAAGAGCCATCCTCGGAATTTTCAACCTTTTTGAAGTTACCATTTGACTAACCTTTCTTGTCTCCTTAATGTCACACAAGCCAGTGAACTGAAGAGTAAAGTTCAGCTAAATCCAAAACTGTGCTAAGAGCACTATACGCGCACTTCCTTCAATTTGCTTTTCTTCCCGTCGAGCGTGACGAATTAATAAAGTCCTCTGAAGTTTACTAATGCAAAGCACTCAATTGGATTCTCTTCCAAATTCAAATGGCAGTATTCTTCTCTATATCTTGATAACACTTTTAAGAAATTATGAAATTACCGCCCTCCTGGTTTCTCTGAAACAAAGGTGAAACCAATTCAGAAATACTCTTCTCAGTTCTCTATGCCAAAGCCATTCAGGCTCTCCTGCCAATCACTGAGAAGAGAGCTTATTTCAAGAGCTCCCACATCACATGTATTATAATCACAGCTTATTCCTTGTCTGATATGGTAATTGCAGGCACAGAACTGCAGATACTGACTGGTGGAAACAACCATTCTATATGTACCAGTCTGGTAGGACTCAAGCCAGCCTGAGTACAGAAACTGCCAGCCTAGTTGTCAGCATCACATTATGCCCAGTAAACCTTGTATTGCTTTTTAGCAATGGTTATATCTTCAGAAGCATCCTTTAGAGGATAAAGCCAATATGATTAAGGCTAGAGAAATTAGATACTCAGCTACTGGTTCATTGGGATGTAACAGCCAGATATTGGACTAAACTACACAAAGCCCTAAAAATTAACTCTCAATCTACAGTACTTTTTGCTGATATTCTTCTGATTCAGACATTGTAGGAGTTCTGCAGTATGAAAACAGGTTTGTTTGTTACTTTTTCCCTTTACAGGCAGACTCACAGAGGTGATACATGGAAAATGTGATCAAACTTACTGACTGTCCCATGGAAATCTGCTCTTTTGACTATTTAGTCCAGGCTGAAGTAGTCACCAAAGCTGCAGAAGGCTTTACTCAAAGCTCATGTTTTTAGAAATGGTCAACACTTAGTACTTCCTTTTATGTTTCCTTCCCTGCAGAAGGCTAAGTCCTAAATGCTACCAGATGCACAAGTGTGCTAACCTTTTAATCTTGCAACTCTGCTTGTATTCAAGCTTGTTCAGCTCATGGTCCACCAAGACCCTTAGGTTTCTTGACCAGAGCTGTTCCCCGCCCTGTGCTGGAGTTGTTCTTCCTTTCCAGGTACATACATGCCTTGCTTTTGTCCTGATTGAGCTCCAAAAGGCTCCCATCTATAAGATCAACGAAAGTTCAAAAAAAAACCCAAGTCAGGAACACCAGTTTCCTATATTCCTTGCTTCTGGTTAAGCTCTTGCTAATGTTGCATGCTCTTTCATTTTTCATAATTAATTTAATTTATAAATTATTAATTTGGCTAAATTAAAAAAAAAAAAAACTTTGAAATGAGACTCAAGGACCTATTAGTCAAAAATTGTATTTCAAAACAAAACCATTTCCTTATTTATAAACTTGTTCGCAGCTACGGTGACCTTATGCTAAAATTCCTGCTTAAAGGAGGAAAAGTAAGTATGAGCCAACTACTTGTACACAAAGAAAAGTAATACCAAAAATATTATGGTTCTTATGGGAGATATTTAAATAATTTCATTATAAAGAAAACAAACATTCAGAAACCTTCCCCCTCTATTTCTCAATTTTGTTGCACCGATTTAAACAAGTTAAAACAGTAGACAACCAAATGATCACCAAAAGGTCACATCATAAAATCATGTTTTCACATGTCTGGGGCTTTCATAAAATCATCTGAAGTTTCACTGTTTTATTTCTGCTTCATGCTGCTTTTATCTGTCCATACTTGGGTATTTGGACTTGAAACTGAATTCTTCTATGGTGTTGGAGAAGACAGGGCATGGGGGGATTCAGTCAAGAGCGTTGGTCAGATATTTTGTTCCTGTTAAAGAACTTCCATTATACAGGAGTCACAATACAGTATAAATGTCACTACATGAATGTTCTGATTTTTAAGTGAAAGAACCACATGCCACCCTCTCCTGCTCTCAAATTAGTTTAACTCCAACCCATATAAAAATACTCCAAACCAAAAAACCGCACTTATCCATAAAAAGGTAACCATTTTAATGGGAGTTAGTAAGATGTTCCATCTCCAACATTATTTGCTGATATAGCCCCAATACTTCACATATGTTTGCAAATCCTCAAAACGAACAAAAATAGAAACTCACATCTCAGCCTAGGTGGGAATTGTAACCTTTAGTATACTGGATAGAAGAGAAGTAATTATTCTTCCCATTGGAAAGGTGGTATCTGTCACCTTCAGAAGATGTACACGCTATGTTTTCATAGAGAGAATTCCAGGTTCAGAATAACAGAAGTCCATATTGTGTTTATGTTTCCCCAGTAACCGAAGTTCTGGGATGGGATCAGACATCTCAAGCACAGGTCATGGAGCAGAGACTTTGTTTCTCTGTCTCCTGCTTGCTGACTCCAGCTAACAAGGAGAAACTGTCCAAAGGAAGAACTGTGCAGAAGTTGGTGGATTTAGTAGCATTGTAGTTGACCCAAAAACCACACTGTAGACAATTCAAACTGGATGCTCAGAATCAGTGAACTTCAATGACAACAATTTATCTCTTTATAGAAAGTTAAGAGTACTAACCTCTCTCATGTGAAAAGACATAAATTCTTATTTGAAAGACACATGAAACAACAGTGATAAACACCACTGGAGAGACCCAATGGAATTAATAATTGTCTCTCCATAACAAGACTTGGCTAGCCAGCAATAAGTGAGACCTAAGAGCATGAAACAGGAAAAGCTTTCAATAGCTACTTCACACACGTACAGGACTGGAGATGCTCATAGACTGGGTAAAAATGGCCATGCCTGTGTAAATAAAAACCCTTATCAGGATGGACAAACACAAAGGAGCCAAGTTAAAACTGTACAGGCAACCTTAATTATGACCTTTCCTGACTTTGAAATTTAAAATGTAGAACTAGATTAAAAGAACATGATGAAGATTGCAATGTCATTTGGCAGTGGTGCCATGAAAAACAGGCACTATGATACAAAGTGAACTTGACATTAGCAGAAAAGAGAATCATAAGACAACACATTTGGGTCATGTGGGAACTCAGCACATCCCTCTGGATGTCCAGAGTTGCCGAGAGACCCTGGCATGCTGCCCAGAACACCTGCTGGCTTGATTTTGATCCTTCCAGTGAATTGCCAGCTTGGCATGGGGATGTGAAAGCCACACAGGTTTGAATGGTGTAATAACAAGGTGTTCACAGGGTGAAAATGTAGATTTTAGGAATTTTGGTATAAGGGTTATGGGGACAAGATGGAGGAATCAGGGCGTGTCTAGTCCTTCTTCTTGTTCTCCATTTTCTGCCGTGATGTTGCCACTTTGGGATTGGTTTAGAGTAGAAATGCACTGTCTAACATAGGTGATAGGAATTGGGAGTTAAAAGTAAATATGATATACGTAGTTTGTAGTATAAAAAGACGACACCGCCTCGGGGGCGGAGGAGAGTGGTTGTGGCTGCTGTGCTGAGCAGACCTCTGCTGGGCAGAAAGAAAATTTTGTAGATAAGAAATAATAAACAACCTGAAGACCGAAAAAAGTGAAGAGTCCAGGCTCATTCTTCAGAGCGCGGGCTGCCGCAGAACCATCCCACGCATCTCGGGGCAGAGAACAGACAGCCGACCCGAGAGGGTCACTGTATTTTTTGTAATCATAAATCTAGATGAAGCAACAGCAAATACCAAAATTTAATAAAAATTGTTAATGATAATAAAGAAACCACCTTGCAAAAACCAGCAACATCTATATATCTGATTTTTTGTCAATTATTGATTTCAAACTATGTTTTCATTGCTTATCTATTCCACTTAAATGTTGTCTTCTGGTCTCCTAGTTAATCCAGGCTTGTGTCCTGCATTATGTACCTATGTTTCTGGTGAAAAGCAGAGTCAACACACAGATTTTTTTAAAATCTGAACAAAATAAAAATGTACTGTTTGATGCACCAGATTAATTTCCCAAACCTGACTTAAATTATTCACTAAGTTCTACTGCTTATTCACTACAAAATAGTCTTAGTATATGAAAATCCTATACATGTTAGAGAAAACATAAATCTCCCCATGCCATTCTGGCCCTGGAAGAATGGACGGACTTTTTTTAAACATCCCTAGCCACCCCCAACTCAGCCATCAAGATCACCTGTGAAGGGTCGTAACTACACTCTCTCATATTTATGGCTATCTGAAACAATGGAAAGAAAAAATCTTCCAGTCTAGTTTTGGAAGAATCTGAAGGAGGACATGACCCTGAGCTGATGGCTTCAGGATCATACAGCCATGGCAAGAAGGTCTGAGCAGAAGCTGTCACCATGAAAAGTCTGCAAATAGAAAGCCAGAGGCATTCCTCACATTGCAGCAATTGGAGCATAGAAGAAAACATGGAGATTAACAAGGGAGTATCTGAAAAGAGAAGAAAGCACATGAGCAAAGGAGGGTCAGAAAATCAGACTCAGATAGGAAACAGTCTGTATTTTTGCAGAGGATTGCACAGATAACTGTACATGAGATAAGCCTTAATGAGAACAGGCCAAAGCAATAGTATCATGGCATAATTTCAAATTTATGTAAGAAAATGTTTGAATTTTCAATTCATAACTATTTCCTTGTTCCAGTGTGAATGATATATGTACATGAACATTATGAAGGATTGGGAAAACTTATGGACTTCTAGATGGACAAGAGCTTATCTAGGAATATGTATAAAAATTAAGGGCATTTTTCTTATCTGGTGCAGTTGTCTGCTACTGCTAGGCCTATAAATAGCTCTAGAGATTCATTTAAATTAGGTCAAAAGCTTGATTTTTAATATTATATTACTATATAGTGTAATATCATCATAGCAAGAATCCATTCTGAGGAATTATCTGAAGCATACTGACATCATAAGAAATGTTTCCAAAGGATTCACTGATCAAACAGGTATTTTCCTTAGTTTCTGCTGCTAGCATGTCCAGAGAAAAAGTGCAGGACACGTTCAGTATAGCTGTCAGGTAAGAATCCAGTCAAGCTAGAATTTGTCTCAAGATGATACGATTATGGGCAAAACATGCTCTCTGGCTGTTCCTGTATCCTCTGAGGAACGGGTTGAAAATATATCTCAAGTTGAATGGCTGACTTTGTAGGGGAATAAATTTTTCAAATTAATTAAACTTTGTATTTTGCTGTTTCCTCTCCTCTGCAAATTAACCAGGAGTAGCTTAAAATTTTTATGTTTTCATTTAAATCACAAATCAGACATATAGTCTGATTCTGAGCAAGTTCAAAAATTCCTTTACTGGGGTTTTTTTTCTGTTGTCTGAATGGTTAAACCTAGTAGGATAGTTTTACATTTGAAAGAACCCCCCCCTCCCCCAAACTATTTCCACAAATACTTACTTACATGTATTTGACATTTACTGTTTCTATGAAAAATTCTGCCAGGAAAGCTGTGACAAAAGAATGTCCAAAGTAGATGGAGGGACACAAACATGTGTCCCCAAGTAAATATCTGAAAGCATTTTCATGCTGTTCACCCACATTCCCTTATTTGCAAGGGCAGGAGCCATTGTGTCAGCCACTTACGGCAATCAAGAATAATTTGTCACAGATGTCCTGGTAAGTTTTGATACAATATGAAATCAGTCAAGCTTCAAACAGGTCTTGGTCACTGGTTTGTTCTTGGGGACACTACTCTAAGGCAGCCTTTAGAGACCTGCAGTTTTTATTGGCTTCATATCTCACAAACTAAGTATTTCACCCAGTCTTTTACATCACCTAGCTGTCCTTGCTCATTATCTACCTAGGTGTGTTAACCAGCATTTCTTATGTGAAATAAAAACATGTTATTCTGACACTGCGGTTACTGTCTCCTAGCAACAGAACTTCTTCTTAATAAGGCACTTGTTATTTTCAGGGGTCTATCATGAATACTTTAAATAGCCTTAGTTTTTTGTATAGATTCCCTACCCTGATCAATTATTTTCTTTGTAAGTTTGCTGACCTATGAAAATGCTTTATAATTACTATAATAGCACAATAATGTGATCTTTAAAACACAAATCTCTTTGTAGTAATATTTCATTTCAACACTGCAGTTAAATTGAGTGAAAGAAAGTTATTTCTCACATTACCAGGGATTTCTGTTTAGCTAGTTTTATTCTCATGAGTACAGGTCCTCACAAGCATTTTTGTAAATTATTACAGTAGATCACAAATAAGCATACCCTAAAAAGAGAGGAGAGATCCGTGTTGTACTAGTTCTTTTCAAATAAAAACAGTGATCTTTCTGCCTTTGATCAAGACACAAAAAGTGGATGTTTAAAGGTAAGTGACAGTAGAAAAGAAAGGAAAGCAAAATCTGAGAAAATGATGGGAAAAGCCCAACTGAAATTACTTAGACTTGCAATCTGGATATCTGGAGAATTTAAAACAAAATGCTAAGGTAACAGAACACAATATAATTTGTATCTGATGGACTATTTCATTCTTGTAAACTTTTTTTGTTCTTGTCAATCTTATAAAATTATACCTTCCCAGGGTAATTGTTGAATTCATGCAGAAATAAGTGCAATGCAATTTTACTTCTAAAGACAAATCATTCATTTCTGAGAAATGAGTTTGAAAAAACATAATGAAGGTATTCATTACTTCAATAATTTTTAAAATTGGTCAAGGTGATCTAATGTTCATATTTTGGTGACAATGTAGTCATCATTGCAATTGCCACCTGCCAAAGACTGGATACACATTTAAAGTTGTGTATTTCACTAATGTACCAAGTTGCAATGTCAGTTTGGTTTATGTTCTCAGGTGGACCTAAGGTACATCAATATGCAGAATGAGTCATCTAGAGAGGAAAAAAGCAGCCAGAAGACACAACTGAGCCCCTGTCCCGCTCCAAATACACTGACCTACCACAAGGTCACGAAAGTTTGCTTGGAAGAGAAGGCTCCAGAGCAGCTGAACAGGCAGGAAATTTCACATTTTTCTTCCTTCCACTACTGAAAAAGATGATAAAGAGGAGTTCTCTGGCAGCAGCTTCCTTTGGTAGCCTCTGACACCTTACTAACCCATGTTCCTCTGATCCTGGAAGACCTCAGGATGTTGGGGGGATATCTGGAAAGCTATGTCATAAATGTCCCTTTTTCCTTAAGAACAAGGAATTTGCTAAATGTATAAGGCTAGCTGTGGGTGAGCTAAAATGTCACCAGGGACTTAGAGGGAGGGTTTGAATGAGAAGTACTGAAAAGTCTGTTGTGATAGAATTTCTTGCTTCAGTTGGCCCCATCTTTTTCAAATCTCACCCTCCCAAGTCATCAACTTGACTGGGTAGCCCAAAAGGTTTTCCATTCAATAGAATAACTGGCACAAACACTGTGCTATGTAAGCTAGTCTCATAACAACATAAATCCACTCCACTGAACTTTTTGAAGAACATAAAAAATTGTTCAACAATGTTAGTTGCCTAAGTAACAGGAGACACAAATTGAATATATTCTTATGTAGAGGAAAAAAATCCCAAAGTATTTGAAATATAACTGAAACCAAATGGAATGGATTGTAATATTAAGACACTGGAATTCAAGTTTACCATGGACATGGTACATCACTGGGTCTACATCCACCTTTCAGTGATAATGTGGAATTATCACATTTCAGCAATAATGTAGAATTTAAGAACTACAGCACACAAACCCAAACATGGGATACTGAAGGTCATCCACTCCTTTCAAGCAGCAACTATCACCAGAAAAACAGATAAAATCTTTCTAATGGCTGCCCATGTTGTGGAGGATTGGACAAAAATATTTTGTATTGAATAGCATTCTGGTGAACAGTTTACATTTAGATTTTTTAAAAAGCACACAATTTGTTTAGTGAGCATATGCAGCAGCAACAAAGATAGTGCAATACTGAGTTCCACTGACAAAGGAGATAAAAACTGACTTTAAAAGTTAGTGGCTGGCTTGAAAAATTGTTATTATGTTGTGTTTATTTTCTTCAAGCAGCATGTGGTACAGAAAATATAAAGAATACACAAGAACTTGTAAAAGGTAATGTTACAGTCATGACTATGATCATGATATTTAAATAAAATTATTATTGTTATTATTAATATTAAAATTGCTTTGAAAGGACTGATGAAAGCCAAAAATATATAAATAATGAGATAGTAAAGATAATGACAGTAAAATCTACTATTTTAAAGGGTACAGGGCTTTCCAAAATGTTGTTATTTATTGATAAATCTCTTAGAAAAATAAGGTGATTTGTACATTATTACAAAAACATAAAAATTGATTTCATTGTTAGAAGTCTATAAAAAAGTTTTTAAAAAATGGGATGGTGGTGCTGATATGGCTCCTAAGATATCTAAATAGATAATTAAAAAATAGACTATCAAAAAAAATATGATAAAAGATAAAACTATTTCAGTCAACAAGTTCCATGGTAACTAGGTCTTCCCGATTGAATCACTAACCTTTTCTAACAGATATGAGTTTAGTAATAACATTTCTGTTGATAAAACACTTAAATTAAAAAAAAAAATTGCTTAGTACTACATGACATCTTGATTTTAAAATCTTACTTTTTAAAATGACAATATACACAAGTACCAACATCTAACATGTACAGAGGGTCTCAAAAACTACTTTACCAGCACATCTGAAATGAAGTGACTGGCAAAACACCAAAGAACTGGACAACTAAACAGTGAGGTTCTTCAAAGATCTTTTTAAGTCTATGTCTCATTAATATTTTTAATCAATTATTTGAGGATATTTTTGATGAATGAGAATAGAAATCTTTGACAGTTAAGCACATTAGTTGACAGAGATTCATGGAGTAGTAAGCAATGAGGGAGCTGCTTACTGCTACAAACAGGCTGAATCTCTTCCTTAAGTGGACACAATTCATGGAAATGCTTTAAACAGATCCCAACACACACAAGCACAAATCCTCTCTACAGAAACAACACAGGTTACAGCTCACGGGCAGGATTTTCTCAGTTCACTCCTTTTACGGAGTGAAGAAGACAGAAAAAATCTGGTTTTACAGGGTGAGGTTTTTTACTTTTAAAAATCAAGCTGCTTGCAAGGAGATTACATTTAGACAAACAAGGATGAAACTACTGTCAATGACTTAAATCTGAAGGGAGAAGAAGAATAACTTAATAGTCCCTATTCAACAGCGCAGTCTTCTGAGATTCCCATTTTCCCTGAGTCTTGTGATATTCTGGATACCTTTTTTGGAGGGTGAGGGGGGAAAGGAGGTAAATGGGCATTTTTGTCCTAAAACTTTGGTTACCTATGCCTGTGTTTTTGTCAGCCACAGAAGAGCCAGGAGATGCTCAGCTGAGAAGACAACTCCGCATAGACTTTCTGTTCAACAACGCATGCTCCAACCCACCTGTGCTGAGCCTGAGACAAGTCCAAAATATTTCAAGGTGACTGCACAGGAGCCCACCACCCCCAAAAGGACAGCATCACAACAAGGACAGGATGAGCAATGTGTGCAGGCCCAACAAAAGGCTCAGTTACAGAATCATACAACTGTTTTGGTTTGGAAGGGACATTAAAAACCATACAGGTCTAACCTCCTTGCCATGGGAAGGAATGCTCAATGTCAAAGGTAAAAAAACCAAAAACCAAAACCCTGCAGTGCACTAGGCCCAGACACCTGAAGTACCAGTGACTGGGAAACAATATACTTGGAATTTCACTTTACTGTATTGTCTAGTTAATTGCAAAGGCATAAAATAATCATCTTGTGCATGCTGGCATCAGTACTGCTCTTACGAAAATATTTGCAAAACAGAGAAGTTTATGCTGTGAGACTTGAAAACGTGGCTTTCTATGTATTTTAAGGAGAAATTCACATTGTAAGTCAGTTTAGAAGGTCCCTAAACTGGGCAACATAAAAGTAGTAGTATTAACTGCAATAGTATTTGGCAACTTCTGTAAGCTATCAACAGTTTGAAATCTTCAAATGAGTAAGAAATAGACAGAAAGCATACAACATAACTAAGTTCACAAATACAATTATTGGAAGGCATGGCTACAGTATGAGTGGATAGGGCTTAAACATCTAAGCAAGTGCCTGACCAGGCTCATTTATTTACTTTGCACAGCAACACCCGGGTGAACTAACCCTGGTCCAAAAGTGTCAGTGCAGCACTTCCACTAACAAACCTTTTGTGGCAGAGCTCTGTAGCTCAGGTGCAGAGCCCAGTTCCACCCCTCTTTCACTGCCATCCCTGGTACTATCTCTGACCTTCCCTGGGGTGTCTCTGCACTGCAGGAGATTATTGACTTTATCAAGAGGTGCTGTGACTTACACTGTTAAGCACTGGCTGTGAAGGAGATGTCATTCTATTCCCTAACCTAAAGCGTAGACCTGCTTTCCTGTCTTTTTGTGAGTGTTGCAAGAAAAAGCAGAGCTGTGCCACACCCATGTAACTAACATAAGAACAACAGGCAGCAACTGACAGAACCAGAGGACACAGTCTCAAGCGGCATCAAGGGAGATATAGGTTGGATATTAGGAAAAAGTTTTTTACAGAAAGGGTGATGAAGTACTGGAATGGCCTGCCCAGGGAGGTGGCAGAGTCACCATCCCTGGATGTGTTTAAAAACAGACTGGATGTGGCACTCGCTGCCATGGTTTAGTTGAGGTGTTAGGGCATGGGTTGGACTCCACGATCTTGAAGGTCTCTACCAACCTAGTCATTCTATGAATTCTGAATAAGCCACTGGGAAACAAAATATACACACCGATGGAAGCAGCCATCATTAGCTGCATCTGAAACATTCTTCCTTTTGAATTAAAGACATGATCCAGTTCCATTCCTATGTTTAAGTATTTCTTTATTTGCCTCAAAAAAGCAAACAAAAAATACCCCAATGCTGCAGATGTGAAAAGGTGAAAGCAATGTTGAAAAATCCAGTATTTAGCTCATTAACAAGAACAAAATTTGTCAAATAAGTGTGTTATACTACAAATTTCTCTACTCTGGAGAGTAGAGAATCAGCACAGAAATCAGCACAGAAATCAGCACAGAAATACATCCTTGAGTCATCAGAAGCTTTCTCCACCAAGAACAGTGGGACCAAGGTTTAACTCAGAATGTCTGTTAATCACATGGACAGAGTAAGATTTATCGCATCTTACATTTCTCACTTTTTAAGACTTTGGGATTAGTTTTTGGGGAAGGCACTCAATTTAGGGGACTGTTACTTAGCAACCATAATCGGTTTTAAAACAAAGCTGTAGCCTGTGCTTTTTTTTCAGCAAGGAAATAATAGATCTCTGTCCTTATGTGCATCTTACCAAATAAATAGCTAAGGAAACACCTAGACTGAACATCAATGGAAGGCTGCAAGCAAGCTGCTGGTCAAAGAGGAATCCTTACATTGTTTGACCCTTTCCTCATTTTTGCAATCATGGCAAAGAAAGTCTCAGTTCTTAAAAAGAACACGAACAAATTTATTTGAAAAAATGTCCTCCAGACACTGGCTGCTGGCTGATACAGAGCAGCTGTGCCCATGGATGTGGGAAATATTATGCTTTTGAAAAAAAATGGGAACAATAGATACCTGGTGGGCTTTGTTCTCTGCAATAAAGATGCAGAAGATAGCAAGAAAAGCCAGAGAATATGTAGTACCTAACTCTCAAAATCAAATATCAGACCAGAACATCTTTCTTTCTCTACCCATCTAAGACTCAAGCAGATATCCCACAAAACTGCCAAGCATACTGGAGCGAAGCTGGCCCCAGTTGTATACTCTGAAAGATTTTGATGCTCCTAATCATCATACACAACATCCTGAGCTACCCAAAGGCTTCAAGAAAAGGACAAGGCAACAACATATGGCCTAAACAGACTGTTCATGTCTTCTCCTAAACAAGGCACAGCTTCACCTTACACTGACCCTGCAATTACAGACTATGGGGAACAGTTAGGCACTTGAAAACAGCACAAGTGGCAGATACAGGGAAAGACTCAGAAATACTGAATGCAGAGAGCCCTCAATAGGTAAGCCATGAATTCTGGTCGCAGTGTCTGAGACAATCCTGCTCCACTGAGACCACTTGGTATCAGAATCTTAAAATACAGCCTGGAAGCAGAAGAATCCATTACACTACCCCTTCCTTTGCAGATAAAACAATGATAACAGTTCCTCCAGAGATGAGCTTTTAGCAATTTGAGGACATGATTCTGAAAAAAAAAAAAAAAGCCCTCCCCAAAGTGATAAATTTAAGCAACTGCAAAGTAAGCAAAGTGGGTTAACATCCCAGCTTCCTCCAGCAGCAAGAACAGAATTTGAACAGTTTTTCCAGAGCAATTATTGAGTAGCGAAGGAAAAATTGCAATGCCACCTCAAATAACTCATGTCTATATGACTCAGTTCAGGAATATTAATAAAATCCACACATCCAGAGCCTGGACTGATTAGAGTTTAGGAGATACTGAATTCTGAGCAATAACCTCCCAAATATACCATAACTATTCTGTACCTAGTGTCATTCATATAGGGCAAAAATAACTTGTCAACTCTTGACAAACCCCTAAATCTTAAAAATATGCTATTTTAAACTGTGAATTTGTTTTGGCTTTCTTAACTAGTCTTGAGCACAAAAACTTAGGGATTAGAATGTCCTTGTATCACTCCTAGACTAGAAAATGGAGTTGATGTATGATTTCTTTTAAAAGTACAAACATTAACATACATGTATCTGATGTGCAAGAAAAATAAACATAATGATTATTTGCAAATATGCCAAAATCCAAATTGATCTTGTAATTTAGTGGGAAAAAAATTATATACACTGACCAATCTACCAATCTACAGGACTACAATTAGCAACAAGTATGACAAGTAATTTGCATTTCTTGCCAGAAAACCAATACCCTTCTTTTACCCTCTCTAAATCAGAACTCGCTTTACATCAAGTGCTAGAGCTTAGGAAAGCTAAAATATGTTTTCTTCTGTCTTATCCTTGTGTTTCACTCTGAAGGGGTTATTTCTCCCAGGAACACAGTAACAGCTGCTGGCTCTTTCCTCCATGATTTCACATGACACATTTCTCACTGGAGCTCTCAGCAATTTATTCTTATTGCCTTACTGCTTTAAGGGTTTTTTTCAACAAGTTCAATGTTATATATATAAAAATTAGATATGAGGAGTGAGGGAAAAATCCCTTTAATTCAACAGATTGCATGAAATGCCTCTGTGACTGAAGGTGCTACAGCCATAGCTAAGTTTTGGGTGCAGGGAGAGCATTTATTTTATTTCATTTTTTTAAAGGTGCAATATATGCTAGACAGTGTTTATGTGGAGACTAGTGATTTTAAAACTGCCATTCAGATTCCCACCTCCATCAGACCAGGTCAAGAATCTTGGAGAACTGACCTCAGTGAGGCGGCAGGAAAGAGGTCACCCCACGGGGGAAGGAAAGCCCGTGAGAGAGATTGCTCCACAGCCGCACTGCCATGGCAGAGCACGCTGCTGCTAACAGGGCATCAGCCAGGGTTTGCTCACATTAGTGTGACTAAAAAACAAGGGGATAAAATCCAATCACTGACACAGCACCCTGATTTAACTTTCACAAGTTTCTGACTGTAAAAAACATCGTGTTCACATTTTTACATTCTAAAATTAACATTACATCAATTAGTTACTGCTTCAACTTTGAGGACTCTGAGCTGTCACAGCCAAAGACAAGAAAGGAACCCCCAGGAGGCCACTCAACCCTTACTTGTTTATTCAGAACATGAACACTAAATCTCATTGATCTTCTGATCACTACAAATTATTGGTAAGCTCTGCATTAAACCAGGCTGGTGTAAATTGGAGTTGACAGTATTTTCACTGAAAGAAATGCATGAACTATGTGTTTGCCAAAGTGTGACCTCCTGCACAAGGGGTGTAGCACTGCAAGGAGTAAGATTTTTAATCCAGCTACCACTCTCGTGCAAATTATTTCAATCACATAATTAACTTTGCTAAATAACATTTTTTTACATTAAACCTGCACTGTGACTTAAAAATTAAATAACCCAAAAGGATATCAGTGCAACATTCCCATCTTCAGATGCAGGTTCACAAGACTCACCTGCATCAGACATTAATGCCCTTCCAGCCGGCCTCCTTGAGTGAGACCATCCTTTACAGACATTCTCACAGTAGCTTGCATACCAGCAGGATAAAAATTTGAAAGAACAAACCCAGAAATTAAATGTGACTGTTAAGACCCGAGAAGAAACCCTATTAACAAAGTGAGTGACAAGAATTTTTATATTACAGGAAGCAAAGAGATTACAGAACATAACTGGCAACTGATTTGGGAAGCTGGCATGATTGCTAGGTTTGCTAACCAACTGTATATGAACATCTTTCTCTGGTTTTGTCATTTTGTTGGGGTTTTTTGTGTACTTGAAGATTACACATATTGTTCCTTAGTCAGGGTGCTGTGTCACCTCCTCAATGGTAAAGAATTACTTAAGAAATTCAAGTCAAGAAAGAAAAAAGAGAGAAAGACAGAGTTACTTAATCCTTTGAAAGTTTTTTGTTGATATGGACCAAGGGTGACATTCAACATGAGGCAAATTACATGGTTAAAATTATAAATAAGGAAAATTACCTTGATAAGTAAAGCTTTTATGGAAATGTGGGAACTGGCATACCATGTCTGAAAGGCAGGCATGTGTTGCAGTGTGATGCAATACCCTGTTTCAGCTATCCCAGTTCCTCCCTCAGGTGTGCCAACAACAACCACTCCCTTCCCCTCCCCTTGCCCCCTTGCTAAGTGCTGTCTGCCAATCTTAACATTCCAGCAAGGGCATCGTCTGATTGGCAAAAGTTCAAAAGATGCTTTTCAGGCCTGGGGACATTGGGCTATCCAGGTGCCACTTGTCTCCTGAGACTTCCCCCCTCCTACCTGGTTGGTGGCACACCTACCCCTTCCCTGCCCCTCTCCCCAGGCTTAAAATACACAGAAACCACGCGGTTCTTCGTTCTGTTGGAGTTGTTGCAACATTCAGATGTCTGTGACCTAGGAATAAAGCTCTGGATGAAAGCCCTCTAGCAAGACCTGTCTCCTTTTTTCTTCACCATCGCCTAAGGCCTTTCCACCTGAGGTGAACCTGAGTTCCTGCTTGCCTAGACCTGTTCCAAGTGCCAGCTGCCACATCCAGCCAGCCAAAGGTGTCTCTGGTCACCAAAACCACCTCAGCTGCGCCTCTGGTCAAGCAGCAAGGGTCAGACGAGCCTAGGCACGTTCCACCCAGTTATATTGGGACATAACCCCAATAGGAATGTACCTGGGAAGAAACTGAGGACACCTAGAGGAGTTCCAATTGTAGAAATTGGCCATTTTTGTACATTACTTTCCTCTTACAACAGCTAATAGGAATGATGTGGTGTATCTACATACAAACACATTCACTTGATTAGTGACATGTTTGTTACATTATCTTACAATCAAAAGACTTCATTTGAGTTTGAAAAGCCAGAAGAAATCCCCTTGACAAGCAACCTCAAGATATATCTACAGATGAAGTGAAGAACTTTGGTTTGTAATTAAGGGATAGAGCCAGTAAGTGCCTTTGGAGCTTGAAAGATTGACACCACAGTCCCAAGTTATTTTAGGCACCCGTGTTACAAAGTAGAATTGGGAACCTCGCTCTGGGCACACCTCCCTCCGTCCTTGAAGGATACCCTGAGCAGAGCCTACCAGTCATCCCAAATGACATCCAGTGGTACTTGTGCAAAAAGTTATTCATCTCTTTGGGCCACAAACAGAGCAGTCAGAAAACAGGGCATGACTCTGCAGGCACAGAGTAGGAGGCAAGGTCTTATCTTCTGGCTCCTGCTGCTTTGGGTTAGAATAAAAATCCACCTGGTTTAATAATCTATTTCCTGCTATGTTCAGTAGGCCATAATTAGAGGAGAATATAAGAAATGGGATGAGAATAAAGTCATCCTTTCTGGTCATATAGTGTTGATTGCCCTAAATTAGAAGGAAAAAGGCTTTCTAAGCCAAAGTTTACAACTGTGACAACTTTTAATAGCCAAAGTACTCTTCATAAATTCTTCATTAATTCCATTATTTTGTCTCTCAGATCATAATATATGACCAAGTTTCACAATTTCATCAGTGCACAGTAACATTTTTCTAAATTTGGTTGCCTCTCAATTCTTCAAGCGTGAGTAGTGGTGAGTAACCATTTCCTCTCTTTCACAGTTTTGTTGGTAGGACCCTGTTGAGCACAGTAGCAGCTCCTTAACTCTTGATCATCTCTACTACCCTTTTCTAGTTTATGTAGCATCTCTTTTCAAGCACAGAGACCAAAGCTGAGTCCAGTATTCCAGATATGATACACTGAAGATTTATACAGTGAAATAAAAAGGTTTTCTGTTTTGCTCTTCATTCATAGATGAGTATTTCCTAACATTTGTCTTTTTAAGCTTCTGTCTTTTTTAACTTTTTCTGAGCAGTAAGTTCAGTTCTTGGGGTGAAGGGGAAGACCAAAATTCCCTTTTCTGTACTCTGTCCCACATCTTCCCCCACCTTTATGTTCAGAAAACAGTGCTAGAACAAAAAGAAAACCCCAAAAGGTCAAATACTGTCTTCATCCTCAAATTCAAAAACTCACAACTGAAATAACAGCCCCCACAGGCAGGAAAACAAGTAATTCTGATAATTTCTCTGTGTTGAACTAAGGAGTGATTTATAGTGATAGTCAGATATTACCTGATAGAGCACTTTTCTGTAGTAAAATGAAAACTCAACATTTAATTTTTCTGAGGAAAAAAAAAAAAACAGGGTGACCCAGCAGCTACTCCATGGCTCATTCAGCAAAAGATCCAAAGACAAGATACAGATTCCATCACATTTCCAGTGACACCAGATCTAAAAACTTCAGAAAAATACCCAGTTTAGATACTTCCCAAACTGATTTTAGAAATAATAGTTTTTAAAAAACCCTCCTCCACACTGAAATTTTGCACATCAGTCTTAGTGTTTTGGTTACAAAGACAAGTAGAAACACCAAGATTACATCAGGCAGCTTGACTGATTCCTTTATGATGCCACAGGGGAAAGTCAAGCCCCAACTAGGCTCACACATCTACAGTCAGGAAGCCATTTGGAGCACAACATCAACAACTTTATTGACTCATTCTGGACAATGCTGCATATAAATATATTCTCCCTTACAGGTCAGTAGATGGCACTCTCTATATTTACTATCTTTGTGTTTTGCACACTTGTCAAAGAAATGCTGCTTCTCCTTAACTGCAGCAGTAGATCACAGGTCCTCAGACAGCTTCCCTTGGAAGGGAGCTCTGTGCTTTACCTACTCCTTAGTGCAGATTTCAGTTTTCCCATGGCAAACAATCTTGTCAAGTTTGTTGATTAGGACCTGTAAACCCATGGAAACATGAATTGCACATATGGCCTGTACTTTATGGAGTTAATGGACAATCCACTCTCCCATATACAGTGTAATGGGCTTCAAAATTGAGCCTTTCTACAAAGGCCAAAAAACAGTTCAGCGTTAACAAAGCATCTGCATATGACACCAAAATGAGGGCTATGTTAAAACAGAGCCCTCTTCATTTACCTGGTTGGCTCACTACCCATTTAGTCATACTGACTTCATTTAATTGTTTGTCTTTCATATTTGTAAAGCCAGCAGAGCCAAGGGAAGGCAGACCTAATGCCTTTTCTGTGCACTTCATGTACCTAAAGATCCTACCAACTGAAACCACTAGATAAAGTTTTATTTACAAAAAGAATAATAAACCAGTTGGAAGTAAAAGCTAACAGTTCCACAAAACACACTACAATCCAAAAATAGTCCAGAAGAGAAAGTGAATCTAGGGCTGGCTGCTCCCGAGGGCACCTGGAGAAGGCAGACAGGTCTGAATTCCCTGTGCATCATCTCCCTGCTGTGCAGAGCACTGCTCTCATCTGGTCAGGACTGCAAAGCATCACACCACTGAAGGAGTCTCACATGGGGGCTCTTGGTTTCTATAAAAGCCCACTTCACACAGCAAGCTAAGAGTCATGAATACTGAGCAAGTCTAAACCCTTGTTTATCCTCACAGATCAGATAGGATCAGAAACAAAGATGAGAAGAAAATACACTTTTTTTTGTTGTGCACTGTTATAGCAAGCGCCACCCCATCAACCCAATGGTATGAACACATAACACCAACACAGTCCTTTAATACTTCCTTTTTTGAAAATGCTTCTAAAATATAATATATTAAATTTGATAAATACAATTACTACCAGCATTTAATTGATTCTTGATTACAATCAATTATATTTCTGAAACAATCAAGCAACCTACAATTAAAAGTAATTTGTTCATTAGCATGCCCCTACTAGACAATTACACAAATGCATTATTTATGTAATTAGATACAAATACAGTTCATTATTCCACCTTTTATTCTATTGTTGCAAAGCTACACATGTAGAATCTTGCTTTATAGCTCTCCTTGCTTTCTATTGACATGGAGATTGTGCATATTTTATTTACCCAATTTCAACTTAGAAATTGAAACTCAAAAAAGACTCAATCCCTACAAAAACTGTGATTAAAACATTCGTTTGCCATATGGGTGAAAAGTAAAGGTAACAAAATATTTTCGAGGGGAAAACTTCCTATTGAGTTGAAAAAGGCAGCAGTAAATTTTTAGAGGTTTCAGAAATGGAAATTATAATTTCTATGTGCTAAGGCTCTTATATGAGAATTTGAGGGTGAGCATGAAAGAGGACTTAGTAAAAAATTACTGTGATTAGAGCTGTGTTCAAGACCAATACCAACTAACGGCACGTACTTACTCTATTATGGCATAAAAACCAGTTCAGAATTTGACAGTCATAATCAGGAATTAAGGATCTTATTTTCAGATGGCCTAGTTCTCTATATATTTTACAATTACAGTTAAGGCAGGCTATGATTGTCCAAGCTTGCTAAGAAAATGTAATAAAATCTAAATAATAATAATAAAATAATAATAAAACTAATAATAAAACACCACAGCCACATTTGGTCAGACCAAAGCAGAAAGGGCAGATTTGTGAGAACTGGAAGGGGAACCTCTGGCCTGAGAAACAGAGGAAAAGAGAAAGGTACACTGGAAGCTCACCAAGCAAGGCACAATGGCCTGTCTGCTAAATGATAACAGTACTGCAATATTTCCAGAAAGAAAAGAAATGCAAAGACCTTTCCCCTGTAGAAAACTTAAAAAAAAATTCTGCCAGACCCCTTGCAATGGGGGTCTGAAGCAATGGCTATTAAGACCAAGACCTTCCTTCTGATTCCTCATGTAGGGTGACTGCCACAGAATTTAAATGCCATGATTCCTGAAACAGTGGCCAAATGAAAAACCCAAACAACAAAATTTCTATGCTTAAGCTGCAGCAGCCCTCATTTTTCAACAGCATTACACTTTACATTCACTTACTTCATACAAATGTTTTTAATATTTATCATTACAATATCATTAATAATTACTTGTCATACACACATTGGCATTAAAGAAAAAAAAGAAATATTAGAAGAGTGAGTTAGTATCTAATTGTTGCTGGTTTCACTTTTCTTTATGAAAGCTAAAGCTCCCAGGGTTAATGGAGAAAAAGTTGGTTTTTTTTGGAAAGCTCCCAGGCAAACTCCTTCCCTGATCTTCCATAGCCCTGGTGCATTCTTCAGGAGAGGAACTCACTAAGCTTCCGCTCTGATTTGCTGACAAATGACAGAGCATAGAGATAAGATTTTCAATAATTGCTCATGCTTGCACTCTTTAAAAGTTAGAAACTGAGAATGGCAGGGAATGGCAGAAATAAGTGATTGTTGCTCCATCCATAGAGGCAGTTGAAGATGTAGCACCCTTGTGGTTGCCTCAGATGCCATCACAAATGATTCTTCCTAATTTTAAAGACACTCTGATGATGCTAAATCTTCACTCATTCCGTCAAGCCTGGATGAATTACCTAGAACTTTGCTTTTCTGTGTGTTTCTTGTTTTGTTAACAGGCCAGTAAACCACAGTCAGAAGCAGACACTTGAAGAAAAAAAGTAGCAGAACACAAGATAAAGAGAATAAATCAATGAGATAAATTAGCATCATGGTTCTTCAGCAGCCTTGGTGCTGAAAGCTATGCCCCTACTTAGTCTGACAGTCAACCATGAAAAGTATCATGGCAAGAGAATCCCACCAGCTGTATTTTTTAATAACAATAACAGATGTCCTCTCAGATCCTATGAAGTGGATAAGCTACTTGAAAACAAATCTTGAAATGAAAAAGAACGGGCCAGCTACAAGCAGCAGGATCTGTCCATATATCACACCTCTATCAGGGACTGCAACTCCAAAGAAACTGAGGTCAGAAAGGCAATCAAGAAAACCCTCAGGCACAACAGAAACTTTCATGGAGAATCAGCTGACTATGTTATAAAGCAATCACTGACCAACTACAAAAACCCCAAACAAATATATTTAAATGATCATACATTCATCCTTGAGCCTTCTGCACTGTATTTGCCTGAAATAGGTGTTGTATCATATGTTCATATGTGTCCAGCTTTTTTGATTGATTCCTCTCCATGCTCTTCCTAAGTTAAAAGCTTGCCTCATGCTTATTTCTCTATGGTTTCTCCATGGTTAGTAAAGCAAAGGAAGAAAACTGTCTACCTCACTGCAACCTTGATTTAATTCTGATGTTTAGACCGAGCAGGAATTTCTAAGCCTCACTGTGGTTCAGTAACACAGCTCCAATGAAATCAAAATACACTAGCCTAGCCTGCAGTCCAATGCTATTCCTCATTGCATCTGGCCTCACTTACAAAACACTTCAAACTTCATCTGCAAAGAAGCACGGCTGCCTTCAAAGTCATTAAGTCTTAAAAATCAGAGGAAAGTTCTTCCAAGCGTGTTTATTTGATCCAAAACATTAACATGCTGACAGCTGTTGAGCTGCTTCATTTAGCTGTCACAACAGACCATGGAGCACCACAGTGAAATGGACACTTCTGTGTCTGACATCTGCCACTCTTCCATTAACTGCTGCTTCACCACAAACATTTCACCCAATAATTGATTTGGCGAGGTGCATGCAACAAAGTGGGGTTTTTTTATGCATTAAAACATCTGGGGTTTTGCACTGAAAGGTTTTGCTGAAAGCAATAAAGTCCAAATAGAAGATTTTTAAACTGCCAGGTTTTGGCTATGACATGAGAAGGATTCCCACAGAGAGGTAACATGCCTCATCTAGTTAAGAAAGCATACCTTCTGTAACAGAAGTTTAAAAGCTTTGCTAAAAATATTAACACTGTAAGCTTTAATAGAAATGAAAAGTCTTAGGAAAGCTTCATCTTTACAGGGCTGTTCTTAAATCCAAAGTATCTGCAACTCAGTGGGAAATGTAAGTCATATGAAAGCAATTTATAATGTTCCACAGCAGAGGCAGAATAGAGTAGCCTTAATATCCAGGGTAAAAAAAATCATCACAGTAGACAACTTTCCAAAATTTAATCCTGGGAAACACAAAGTTCTCAGGGCTCTTAGAAAGGTCTGTAGTGCTTGGGAATCCACAGTTCTCAAAAACAGAATGAAAGTCAGGAATTCTCCTACTATCAAAAAAACCAAATGTCTGGGTTTTGAACTGACTGAGGTTAATACAAAAAGCCTCCTTGAACCAAATTTGCCAAAATTGCAAGGTAAGCCATGGAATGGCACTGACATACCCACAAGTAATACCTGTAAACCATAAGACTGCATAGCAAGAAACAGTCTTTGACTTTCACCTGGAGATGACAAAAGAATGATTTTGTGTAGTTTCTCAGCTTTGTAGAAAGCATATTTGCATCCCCAGATGCAACATAGGCTGAAGGAACACATTCAATATATAAGTTCTCTGTTATTCACCATCTGTCTTATGCAATGGACACATATGAAGTATCACTTTTGGCTTTATCCAAATGCCTGCCATTGATCTCCAAAATAACAACCTTCTTTGGAAGAAAACTAAATTGAGGAAACTTGCACTCTGCACATTTATACTTTTTACAGAACTGTCTAAATCCAAAATTAAATTAAAACAATGAAAAGCATTCTTTCACAAGAAAGTAAAACATACTTAGCTGGCAGTGCCTTTGGAGGGCATCCCTCAAACACTGCTCTATGATTCCCCAAGGGTATAGCACCTGATTAAGCTACGGATTCATATCCTTAGGGAGTTTGCAATCAGCTCAGAGGGTAATTCCAAAATGGGAACTCTGAAGAAGCTGATTTACTGTGGATGGGAAGATAAAAAGATGAGAAAACATTGAAGTTTGGGATTGCTGACTTGTACATCCCACACATTACAACTTTTCTGTCTCATTTTAGAGATGTTCTACATGCCTCTAGACCTAAACAATCTCATCTACCTTTAAAGTCAGATCTGCTCTGGGCAGGTTAAGCTAGATAGTCTCTAGAGCTTCCTTATGGGGAGTATACAATAACAGGTACCAAAGACTAAGACCTCCAAACAGGAAAGTAGTTTTAGTTACAATACTTAAGTCTTATGTAAGTGCTGCTTTGATCTAGAGTCAGGTGCCATTTAAAATAATTTATGAGAAATAGGCATAGCAATACTGGGAGCAATGCATAGAGGCAGGTGGGACTATTCCTTGCTTACTAACAGCTTCCCATTACAGTAAGAATATTTTCATCCCTTTTTAATGGGCTGAGATCATTGCCTAAATTTCCTCTATGAATAAGTACTTTCACAGGGTGTTGTGTTGTATTCTCATAAGTTGGACTGTTCTGTTCCCCCCTGTTTTCTAATGGTTCTGCCTCTCCCTCCCCTCCCTGCAACTTGTCTATTATCCCAACTCCTCCCCATTTCCCATGGTGACAGATGTATCTTTTTGTATCCCTCCCCGGTGTCCCTGCCTGTCACTCTCTGCTCCCACCTTTTTCTCTAGAATCTTCCAGCTGGAGCAGTGGGTGATTGGCTCGGGAGCTGGGGCCCCTCCTTTAAGTTGTCCCCATTGGTGTTTCCCTTTTGTCAGTTCTTTGTACCCCGCTCCCCCCTGAATCCCCATTCACCCGAGGACAGGCCCCTCCCCTGTATCCCTCACCCTTTATAAGTTGTAACAACTACCCCCTCGCTCTCTTCAGCTGCTGGTTTCGTCTGGGGCTTCAGAAAATCTGGATTTTATCTCAGCTGGAGAGGGCCCTCGTTATTTCCTGCTGGCTGAAGCTTTGATGCGGCCTCGTCCTGCACAAGGAGGTGCCGCTGCTATAACGCAGGGCATCATCCTTAGGCGCTGCCCCAAAGCGCTGCTATTGGGGTAGTGCCCCCTGAGCTGCAAGCGGTGCTGGCCAGCGTGCTGGGATGTTTGAGAAGGTCGACCCTTCTCCCTCCTAGCCAGACCGCTTCAACAGGGCAATTCATCAACATCCTGAGATAAGTGGGATGACTTGCTCTGACCAGCTGGCCCTTCCTCTCTAATGCCCACAGAAGGAAGGGAAAACTACTTCAGTCCAGAAGTCTGGCTTCTAAACAGACCAAACTCCATGACAGAAATCCCACAAGTCCCTCACTTGCCAGGGAGGAACCAGTAACTACTCAGTGGAATAAGGGTCTCCATCCCTCTCCTTTATCCAGCTCTGAAGGTGGCAGAGAAACATAAGCCCCACCCAAGAGCTATAATTAGTCATTATTTAGAGGTAGAAAGAAGAATTATGGCTGCTGTGGGTTTAACTTGCAAAGTGTTAACTGTGAGTACATTACAAAGCCAAACTGTTCAGAGCTACAACATGCATGTCTTTCTTATCTGCCCTGAAAATAATTTTCAGGGTTAAATTCACGAAAGGGACTAATAGAGGCAACTCCAAGTGCACCTTTAATATCTCCTTGGACTATTAGTTCTTGTTTTACCTAATTTCAGTTTTCCTCAAAGAGGAGATATGATAGGTGCATTATGTTTATCAATTCTATTAGTACTGAACTGTTTTATCTTAACAATTTAATAGAAAACTGAATTCAGAGGCTTAGAATGGACTTCGAAAGTGTTCCTAAGCAAATTACAGGTAGAAGCTTCAGGAGAAAAAAAAAATAGTTTTGTTTCTTAATTTAGTTTTGTTCTTTTAAAAAAACAACACAGGCAGTGTAGGTGTTGCAGAAATCTCTGCATCTACCAACATAAATGAAGACCCTCTTATTTTGGTGGTGTTATATAATCTGCTTTACTACAGTCATGCTACATGGGTTACTGTCACACAGGGACAGATCTAGCCCCAAGATAAAAGCAGTATGCCAGGCTGCCTGATGCTAAAAGGACATTTTTCCTTTCTTAGCCCCTCCCTGCCTAAAAGTCCCCAAAGACCCATTTAAGTGAAAAAAACCCACTATTTCAAGTGCATTCGTGAAAACTATTCAACAGTCATCACTGAAATAATTTGAGGTTTATACTGGTACACATCAGAGTAGAAACTCCTCCAGTGTTTTTCAATGATCAGCAGAGCTGGAGTTCTGCATTCACACATTTTAAAGGATCTTCTTAGAGTGGAGATTTCATCAGCTGCACAGCTCTGCAAGTTGGCATAAGCTCTTGTTACACTGCCATGGGCTTAATTCAAAATTCTAGCTTAGCACTGATGGCAAACTACAATTAGTACTGTTACTACACTGAAAAAAAAATAATGAAATCCATCATTTTCATGGCTACATAAAATTTTACCAGGAAAATGTTCAACTTTTCTGACTTCTGTTCACCTCTGCTAATTTCCTTTCAATTTCATATGAACTGCTATATTTTATAAAAGAAAAAGAACAGCCAGAAAAACAAACTTGTGTAAAATTTTACATTGGGACAAAACTTAAAATTTCTGATTCCTCTACACATTCATGGAAATATCAAACAAAATATACAGACTGTCATTCCAGACAAAAAATAATGTTCATCTAATTAAATATTTTGTTCTGGACATGACCTAGCATCAGTCATTCAGAGAACAATAGATGAAATCTATACCTTATAAATATATGTTTTAGTTGTTTGTGTGTAGATATAAGAAAAAGAATTTATCCAGTGCAAATGTTCCCAGTATCCCTACAAAAAAGTAGCATACTTCAGACCCATTTCAATATCCTCCTGCAACGAGTTACATTGCTAAAATAAATATATTACAATAAATTAAATCACAGCAGTAGAATATTCTTATTTTTCTAAATTTGCTTTAGATTACCTTAAGTACTCTCTAAATTCCTGGTAATTTACCAAATAATATTTATCACAACAGTGAAGCCAAAGCATTTTCAAAAAGAAATGAAATTTATTCACCAAGATCATAGATGAACATGTAGAAGATAATAGTCTAATTATACATAATTTTAAGTAAAAGTCTTCTACGTCCTTCCTCATTGATACAGTCAGATCTTCTTTTCCAAATTCTTCTTGAAAATGCCCACAGGTAGAATTTGGTATACCTCACTACATGTTTGGTGGAGAAAAAATGGGAAATTCATCAGTTTGCAACTAACACTAACTTATTAATAGCTTCCATAGTGTGATGTGTTTGAGCAACAAATGGAAGCATGCCTAAAGGGGATATAAGGAGAAGTCATTAAATGCTATAATACAGAGGAGCAGACCACTCTAGCCCTCTGTCTGTTCTATGTTTACCTGCAGCTGTGAGCCATGCTCAGGTAGGAATATCAATATCCTGCCCATAGTTCTAAGCTGTACTTGAAAGAAGAGACATCTACATTTGTGCTCCAGTCAAGGCTGGGAAGGAGATGTTTGATTCGATGATACCTGTTGGTATAAAGCAAGAAGGAGAGCTGAAAAATAAGTCAGAGTTGTATCTGTGATGAGGAGGATGCCAAAGGACACAAAAGTCACTACAAGAAGTCACTCGAACAGCCATACAGAACAGCATCCAGCCATAAAGACTGACCCAACAACTCACAGAGAAGAAACTGGTTGCTACTACTATGTGAAAGGCAGGCAATGTTACAACCAGAAGCCATGTAAGAGCAAGTACTCTGTCCTACAGAAAGGTGGGACTGAACCATATGGACATATGTTACCTCTCATTCTTGAAATCAGGCATTAATGCCATTCTCAATGCACAAAAAAAAAAAAAAAAGTAAAAAAAAAGTAAAATAGAGTTGACAGCACGAGAGAGAACTAATAACTGAGGACAAAAAAATTCTGCCCATTTCCATGTAAAAGGACAGAAGTGTTGTAAGAGATTAGCCTTGCTAAATCATGACTTCCTCATTGACCTCAAACACAGGAAAGGAGCTCACCAACTAGGTCAGATCACTAAAGAAGAGCATAAAAGAATGGCACAAACAGCTGGAGCACAGGCAAAGAGGTCAAGACACAGAACATGACTGTAAGAAACAAAGGAGCCCTATGATCACAGCTGAGCAGAGATCAGGTCAGGCAAACTTCTGAAGCCAGTCGGCCAATAGCCTGACCTTAAAGTGAGTGCTCCAAAACACCAAAGAACTTGCATTATCTAAACATGAAGTAGAACAGTATATTTCTTTTTTTCAAGAGGAAAGTCTCAGACTGGTCAAATGAGATAGATACAAAAAAGCATTGAAAATTAAGTTCCTTTCTCCCTGCCACATCTTTACATTTTTCCTTTTCAGTCTTGTTTGAATCCAGCAGCCACTTTGCCCTTTAGGTGTATGAATACTCCAGGCTCCTTCTGACCCCTGTGCCTATTGTCTGCCTGTCTCCTAAGCTTCTCTCTCCTCATTTGACCTGTTTCAAAACCAAGATGCCACAGTCTACCTTCCAGAAACATGTTTCTCCTAAGCATGCTCTTAGGAAAGGACCAAATATCCTTCTCCAGAAATTTCATATAATTCCAAGTTCAAGCAACCACAATAATTATGCAAGCTATTAAACACAAAGTATCTAGGCAGTAAACTGTGAACAAATAAATTAGGTTCTACAACCAGAAAGACTGCATTAGCCAATGGTTCAGAGAGAAGATGCAGAGAGCGCCAGAGAGCTTTTCTTGCATTAGTCAATATGAACAAGATCTATTGGTGTCAAGCTGAATTAACAGCAACAACAGTCAGAGCTCAAATAAGAACACAGATTATTAATTACATTTTTCAGATTTAATTGGCCAGACAAGTATCAGTGAAGAGATATTAAAAATAGTTGAACTGACATGAGGACTGATAGCAGCTCTGTGATGTCTCATATCTGTGCTTAGAACAGAAGGAAAGAGGAGCTGAGAAACCACAGACAAGTCAAACTGAACCTCAAACTCAAGAACATTTCTGGATAAAGCAATTGTGTGCAGCTATATGATAACACAGATACAAGTGGCAATCAATATGAATTTGTTAAGAATGAACTGACAAAACAATCCAATTTCTTCCTGTGTTGTGGCTAAAAGGCCTTTTTAGAAGAAGAGGAGTGATTGTCATTCATCTTGACTTCCGCAAGTCACAATGAAATCTGAAAACAGAAATTAGATAACTGTACCACAGAGGACCAATGTTTCACTGTCAAATAGAAAGATGCATTGTATGGTGCTTCAGAGGGTCTGTTCAGGGTCTAATCTTTTTTCAGCATTTCTTTTAACAATCTAGATGATAGATAGATAGAAGAAAACATTGCTGACAACAATAGGGATTGCAAGTATGTTGGAGGACTGGTGAAAGATTCAAACAGGTTTTAACAAGCTGAAGAAACAGAGCTTACTCAAGATAAGATAAAATCAAGCTAGTTAGTAATCTGTTACTAACTAAAAGAAGTGGAGGGTGACACCTGGGGGCTATTTCTGATCTCTGAATCACAATAATAACACTGCACAATGATTTTAGATATTTAAGGAAATGAACACACAGGAGATGTTCAACAGAAGATCAACAAGAACTATCAGAGGTAGAAAACCTAAGGCACAAAAGAGGAACAAGAAGAAGGAAAGAATCTGTTCTCCATACCAGTGATGGACAGAACAAGTAATAATGGGCTCAAATACCAACCAGAAAGATCCAGCATAGATTTTAGGAAAATCACTCAATTGAAACTAATAATGAAATATTGGAATAGATTGTCAAGGGTTTTCCATCACTGATGATCTACGAAATAGAACTGACAATCTGATTCTGGCTAGGGCACAAGGATGGCTTCTCCAAGTCTCTTTCAAGGCAGATTTCCAAAACAATAAATGGCTATCTCCTTTCTTAAGGACATCCTATCAAATACCTAAATTTCCTTTGTATAAACACAATTTGTCGTACAACAGACACTGATGCAACATTTCTTGCTCTAAATGAGTTTATGGATGTGGTAGTCCCAAATATGAGAAAACATTGGTGGCATCTTTGACAGCAAAAGTAGGGGGAAAAAAACCCACCTTAAAAAATAAACAAACCAGGAGACACATTTTAGTTTTGATCTTTTAGCAGAACTTATCCCCCACCCATTTTTCCCTTACCAATAATATGTTTTCTAGTAAGGGTTTGGTTCTAACTGCTAATTATGAATCTCCAACATGATTCAAAGTTTCCAGCCATAAAATGGGATCATTATTAGACTTTACCTGAGAATTTTCCCCGATGACCTGTTGCTATAGAAGTCAACCTCCAGAGCAAAACTGGAAGGAAGAAGTATTATATCATTAATCACATCACTAATACAGCTCTAATAAGCTAAGGTTCATAACCTCTGGGTGCTGATAGAATCAGATAAAACTGCTGTGACCAATGTTTTAATCAACTGCAATGTTTGCTGAGGGCCATGGTAGTATAGCTTATAAATATATAGGTGCTTTATTCACTTTAAAAGAGAAAACACAAAATAAGAACTGAACAGACTCTATAGAAAAACCGCTAGCTTCAATCCTTGGAATGTTTCAAAGCCAAAGGAATTTGGAGGCAATGATGAGATGCTCCAGCAAAGCTTCCTTACTTCATTAAAATTGTTGTGAAATAATTCCCAAGTATCAGGATGATACAATACCATTCCTTGTTAAGTTCCAAGACTTCTGTCACATAAATTTGTGGTATATATCCAATTAAATTTGTGGTGTATATCCTACATATATATATATACGTATGTGGAAGTTCAGTACACCATTATGCATTTTGGCACCCATGCTGAGTACATCACAAGCAACCAATACCATGGCAGCTCAAAACAGTGGAAGATAATAATAGAAAGGAAGATGGAAAATTAATTACAGAGAAGACATGACAGGTGAAGTCTCCAGACAGAGATTCCAAAAACAATTACACTCAATTATTCACCCACTACCAAAAGCATCTGCTGAAGAGCAGAAGAATCCTAAGGTAAAAGAATTGCTATTGCTTCTAATTGCTCATGTTACTTATAATGTATCAGACTAGAACATGCCCTTTCACAAATACACACTTATTCTTATACTGGTTTTCCCTCCCACAAACGTTCTGAGTAGCAAGCCTCCTTTTGAAAACCATATCATTAGACACCAAAAGTTTTGCCTTACGTTTTGCTGATGACAACTGAATTTTCTCTGGTAATTCTCTATTTTGATTTTAAAAAGAGGACAACTGGATTTTTTTCCCATAGCCTAAGTCATATATAAAATTATTATTATTATTATAAAATTTCTTGTCAAAGGCAAGGCACTCTCTTATCAAAGTCACAATTAGGAAATCGCATATTCAACTTATTTAAATAGAGAAGTGGTTATAACACGCTTTTGGTCACAAAAGGCTTTTCATTCACAGTAATTGTTGGCTTTAGTAAATGTTATGTATTATTGACAATCCTGAAACATATTGAAATACAGTTTCACTGTAGGGAGAGTGTCAAGGGGATGGAGCCAGGTGTGGTGTTGAGCCTAGGGCAAGAGGCAGAAACTGATGCCCAGGAAGTTTCATCAGAATACAATGAAGAAATTCTTTACTCTGGGTACCTGAGCACTGGAACAGATTGCCCAGAGAGGTTGTGGAGCTCCTCCCGCATTGGAAAAATTCAAGAACTATCTGGTTCCAATCCTATGCCATGAGCTCTAGGATGACCCAGCTTGAGCAGGGAGGTTGGACAGATGAACCACTGTGGTCCCTTCCAATGTCACCCATTCTGTGATTAACTTCACCAAATAACCAATCTAAAAACCAAACCAAACCAAACCCCAACCAAACAAACCAAAATCCTTCATACTGCAAATTATCCTTAGACAGTAATCTGGAAATCAGTTGTGGTGGTTTGACAGGAAATGTGTTTTTTGGGATGCTGTGTTTTGGACCAATGGATATTCAGACTTTAATATTGGCATTTAACCTGGCCATTGGGACATGGACACGCCTCTGAGAACATGGGGTTAAAAGCAGAGCTCTCCCCTGGGAGGGTCCTCTTGGGTTTCCGGCGGGAAAGAGTTCGGGTCTCTCCCCCGGCCCAGCTGCTGGCTGGGCAGGGGGAGGGGAAAGCCATGAGGCTGAGAGAGGTAGGCCTGAGCCAGGGGGTGGAAGGGTGGAAGAGAGAGGAAGAGAGAGAGACCGGGAGCCATCGGGCAGCCCCCCCTGAGAGACACAGAGAGAGAGAGAGAGAGAGCCGCTGCCTGGGACTGTAACCTTGAAGCTTGATAAACTTGGGCCTGCGCCGGCAGCTGAGACGGAGAAGGGGGGGGAGTGCAGCCGGCCGCTTGTAGGAGCTTTTAACCCCTTTTTAGAGAATGAGAACTTTACAGAACATTGACCTTTCCTAGAAGATAGAGTGGAAGATGAAGAAGAAATGGGCCAGTGTGAGAGAGGTCTGGGCGAGTGAGAGATAGTAGAAAAATAGAGAAGAATCCTAGTATTTGGGAAGAGATGATGGAGTAGCTTTTGCTGGACTCTTTTTGTATAGCCATGGACAGTACCATGTTCCTTGTGACACAGAGACTGCATTCTAGGGGGAGGCAATGGCCTCAGAACCAAGAGAGTTCAGTGTTGATGCCCCTCGGCCCCAGGGGGTGAAAATATGGGGGGGGACACCTGTCCCAAAAGAGAGATTGTGGGGACAGGTGTCCCAAAGGAGAGATGGACAGACCCATGTTCCTTGTGATACAGAGACTGCTCAGTGTTGATGCCCCTCGGCCCCAGGGGGTGAAAAATATGGGGGGGACAGGTGTCCCAAAGGAGAGATTGTGGGGACAGGTGTCCCAAAGGAGAGACTGTGCCGTTTTTGGAACGGGACAGAGCATCCTTAAAAAAGACAACCCTAGAAGCAGTTCTGGTCCGTGTTCAGTGGTGAGAGCACTGGACATAGAAAAGAAGAAGTCACAACGGCAGATGCACTCCGGGCGGTGCCACGAGTGACACAGAAACACACGAGGCTTCAGCTGTGTTTCCAGGGGAAGCCCATGGTACAAGAAGGACTCCTCTCCTCTTGATGAACTGAAGATTGATTGTCTAAAAAGTGATGCTGGACCGAGAGTTAGTGATTTGAAGAATAAATGTATTGTGTTAGAAATTTGGTGGGGGGAGGAGGAAATGCATTTGTGAAGTTTTCATTTTCCCTGTATGTGTGTGTTCCTTTTTATCTGTAGTTGTAGAGTAGTTAATAAAGTTCTGGTTCTTTTTTTTTTCCCTAAGTAAGAGCCTGCTTTGCTTATTCCTGGTCACATCTCACAGCAGAAACCAGGGAGAAAGTATCTTCATGGGGGCACTGGCATTGTGCCAGTGTCAAACCATGACATCAGTCTTTGATACAGATGTGTTAGGAATAACATAGACATGTGATTATAGAGTGGCTTATAAACAGTTAATAAATTACCTGCAAACTATTTCTCCTAGTCATTTTTCAGACTAAAATTGACAAATAACTGCTACCAGAAGGGTAATGAAATAATAATATACATTAGAAAAAGTCTAGCTCTTTCCCATAATTATGTAAATCTGGCACGATTGAAAATGGGGGAAAAAAAACCCTGTTGAACTAAAGTGTAAACCAAAAACCACAACAAACAAGAGGAACAAGTCTACAAATGGTGCTGTATGATGCCCTTTTGATCAAGAGGTGTAGTCCACAGTGTTGAGTAATTCCAAAAATGTAGCTATACAGCTTTTACGCATTAACTTTTTTATTAAGCATGCTTGTTTACAGAACTCAAGATTTTATTTTAAATCCCTATCTCCTACTTGAATCTATTTTTTTACTTTAATGCTGCTAATTGAAATTGCTAACACTGCACTTAGTTGAGGTCTTCTCTGAGCTTCCCTCTCTGGCCAAGGAACAGGTTTCTTTAAGTTGAGTTAGTTTTCTGGATTCTAATCACAGGACAGAAGTAGCCTTAGCTCCTCACTCTTTCTATGTCTAGTGAAAAACAGGGCCATGAGGGAAAGCTATTCTTTATCCACACTGTGGTAACAGGAAAGAAGCTAGCTCCCAAATTTCCCCATATTTACTCCTGGTTGCATTTAGGGTCAGAAGGAAGAAGCAAACTAAAGATGTCAAGTGATGTAGCTTTAACTCCCAAGCACTCAAGGAGAATTTTATTGGGCTGAATATGCTCTCTCCAGGTCTCACAGCAATATTAAACTAATCTAACAGCAGAAGGAGTCTAACTAGTCAACTTACTTTGTATTCAGTCTATGGTCTCTTAATTGTTTCCAATTACTGCACTTCTTTTCCTGGAAACAGATCGTGCTTGCCTGTGCTTGGCACCTATTAACAGTGGCCTCAGCCACTGGAAACACAGTGGCTACATTTCTGTGCATCCATCTGTGGATGCAAGACTTGACTGCATTGAAACCATGCTCAACTTGCCCAAAACTTGCAGTTTCACTCTATCCAATGAAGGAACCTGGCTCATTTTTCCAAAAAATAAAGAATTACCTTCTCTCATTTTCCAAGAGCCTGCTAGAGCTTCTCTCAAAAAGAGGTGGACCTTTTGAGTTTGCTAATCTGGTCTTTAATGTCTAGCCAGGAATTCTTATTTCCACATGACAGTGACATCTAAGTGCATTTTTCAGATGTTAGTTATTTACACATTCATCATTCTCCGAAAACAGTCGTTCCTAATCGGCATATTAAAATTTACCTGTGGAGTAAGCCAAGTAACTTAAACCAACAAAACATCCAAAGAATGTTGGTTCAGTGTTCAAACTACTGTCTGTAACTATACTCAACATCAGAGATGTGATTAGGAGATGTGATATTATACTTATATTGTTTATATCATATTTATGTTGAGTTATAATTTCTTTCCCTTTCTTACCTAGATGCATTTGAATGAGCTTTTGAGTGTATTGTGCTTCTCTGGTTAGTAGAGCAAGTTTATCAGTTTAGAAGATAACATGAGTGATGCCTGAAAGTGGGTATTAGAGAGACCTGGGATATAAAAAAGTCTCCCTCTCATTTTGTTCATTTTCTCTTGGATAAAATCAGTCTTATTCCAGGCAATGTCTGCTTGGGACTTCTAGAGAAACCTTTACTTTCATGTACGTATATGATTCACTTAGGCTTGTTCTCTTAAATAACACAAATTTTTTTCCAAGCAAAAGATGCCTACATGATTTTAACAACAGATAATGGGTTTATAGAATCACAGAATTATTAAGGCTGGAAGAAGACCTTTAGGATGGCCAAGTTCAGTCTCACAGACCTGTAATTCCCCAGATCCTCCTTCTGTCTTTTTGTAGCTGGGGATCACATTCACTAGCTGGGACCTGCCCAGCTAGCCAGAGCTGATGATAAATGATGGTAAGTGGCTCAGTGAGCACTTCTGCACCTCCCTCAGTACCCTGGGCTGGATCCCATCCAGCCCCATAGTCTCATGAGTATCAAACTGATGTAGCAGGTCACTGACCACATTTCCCCCTACATCATGGGGGCTTCATTCTTCTCCCCAGCGTCTTCTGATGAGCGCTTCAGATACATATCTTCCTATGAAAAGCTGTAGTCTCTAGCAAAATGTACTGCTTGCTAAGAGATCTGACTCCAGTAACCAAGAATTGTGACTAGCAACCAGTGCCTTGCTTTCCTGTTTAACTGATGCTTCAATTTAACAACTCATCTTGGCAACAAGGATTGATTGATGGTGATTTAGAACAGAAGTTAATTTTTTTCATTAATCCCAAGACATTTATAATAATAATAATAGTAGTAATAAGAATAATAATGCTGCCTCGCCAGTATTCCTGGTTTAACATATCTCAATTGAGTAAGTACTTACTATACAGAAGCCATACAAAATGTCACCTGTAAACCACAAGACCTTTGGCTTCTCCCGCACTGTCAGACATGCCAGGTAGCTTTCACATACACACAGTGCAGCAAGGCTGAAAAATAGATTACAGTGACAGAGTAGCACAAATCCCCATAGAGAAGCAGAGTGGTCAGAGTAGTTATAAACATGCAATTGCTTTCACTGTAACTGATGGCCAAGACAGGAGAGGTTGGGAAGGAAAAAAGGATAAGTCTCTGTTACCTATCTGAAGACAGTCCTAGCTTCAGTCTTTGCAAAACAAGGAAATGTTATTTTGGTTTGCTTTGCCCAGAACAGCACTTCAGTATATCATTACACCTTCACTAAAGAAACCAAATGAAGCCTGCTTTGACTACTAGCAGCCAGGGAGATCATTCCCAGCTCCTACAGTTTCTAATGTAAATTCAGCCTCCACTCATCTACTACTGAGAATTACCTATTGGCAAACAAGCAAGCAGTGCTCTGAAGCCTGAGTGCTCTCTAAGAGCTGGGGGCTCTGTGCCTCTCAGGAAAGCAGCATGTGCCAACATGCCACATGATGTGATGTACTAATGTTATTCTTTCACCGTTTCTGGCAAATAAAACAGTTGCACTTTTAACATTAGCAGGAGCCACTTGACACAAACTCAAAACCCAATTGCTCAGTTGATTCCAAACAAACAGCAGCTCCCATTCCACATTCCTACCCAGCAGGAGTTGTCACCTCATAGAGGGGTGAGCTGGAATATTGCATGAGAACGTCTTCCTCCACCTGACACCACATCTCCTCCACAGTGGTTCCATCTTTACCGTGTAACAAGACCACACATATTAACTTTGAGAGGAGTGAAACTTGCAGACAATGAACAGAATATGAAGGACTTATTCCAGTGAGTTTCTGTTTATAATCTTCTATTAAAATGTATGGCTTCCTGCTCATCTGGCCCTAGTTTACAATTAAAACCTCTAGAGTCATCCTTGGACTGCCACACCTTCTAGGTGGGTCCGGATTCTCCTCAGAATTTTTTCTATACTCTTTACACTCCACCTTCAACATGTGATTATTCATATCCCCAGCAAAATCTCAGAAAGGCAGTTCACTTACATATTTTAGTTTCATACTTCATCTTAGGTATTAAATATTTCTTTGAACGCAGTGGTTTTAATTGACCTGGGCTGGCAATTTAAGTGGGGTAGAGCTTTATTTCCAATGTATGACCAAGGGCTTCTGTATTCCAAAAGATGGTAACATATTCTGTCTTTCCTCTAATAATTATTTTTCTTCTTTTAATTGTTTAGTATATACAAGAATTGTTTAGTACTTAATACTACACTTATTGCTTGAGAACTTACCCAGCTGCACAATAATACTGTTACCATAGAATAACTGCTCAGACAATTTCCTATTCCTGAAGTAATGTCATCTGGGGAAAAATACTGAAGAATATGAAAAAACAATGGTAACATTATTTATCTAATCAAAGAAAGAAAGCTTTTATGGCCAACCCATGCAAAAGGGTTTCAACTGATACATGCACGTTTTATCACACAGCCTGGATTCCACATCAAACCAACAGTTAAAAATGCATCTTTTCTTTAAATATAAAACCACTATCTACAACAAAAGTACTCCCTGCTAATTCTCATGGTCCACCATAACAGACTATTTTGTGCATTTCAAAGAAACAGTAAAACCAATTATAGCCCTGAGACCTGGGAATTATGCAAGGAGAAATCCTAACAAATCAACCCCTTGACATCAGGAATGCATAAAAAAGACATTATAAGTCCTTATATAAAGGTTGTATTTTTAAAATGGAAAAAAATGCAGAAAAATATAAGCCAGATTGTTTTTACATACTGGTATGATACAAATTGACCTGTGTTGTTTTAATAGATCTAGTTTTGAGATTTGATTTCAACTCTTTCATTCAATTTTGAACATCCTAAATTTTATGTTTTACAGAAAACCTGTGGGGAAAAAATCAAAATTCTTCTTTTCATTTACTTGAATTTTTTAGTTCAGCACAGTATTATGGAAAAACTATGAGAATGATGATATGGAACAGAACTTTGCCACATGCTCTTTTTGCAAAGTAGAGACAATATTGACACAATGTCCAAAAGAAAAAAAATTAAGCAGTCCTTTTTAAGTCGAAAACTTCCCTATGCATTGTCTCATAAGCAAATTCACAACTGATGCACAAACCTTTCCTAACAGACCACCAGCTGTTGGCTTGGTATATCCCAGTTTGGCCTGGATGATTTGGGTTTCAATTTCCTTGCTAAGCATTGCAACAAACAAAAATTCATGCCATTAGAATTTCAGGCATGCCAGACTCTTCCTCAGCTGTCATTGAACAACTCATGAAAGAAGCTAACGTGTCCCACGCTAAATGTATTTCCATCCCTAGTGGGATGGAACAGATTGGGAAATGGTGTTCCCTGCTATAGACTTGGCTCTGCCTCCACAGGAACTTTCAGATCTGGAGCAGAATCAGCTAGAAAGGGAACAAACTGATACTGCAAATGAAGGGCAGAGAATAACCAGCAAGGAATGAGGTAAACCAGGGATCTGCAGAGCTCAGCAGTGAGCTGAGTTTTGCCTCCCAATCCTAAGGTGCTGGTTACTGACAGCTCCTGCTGTGAGGCAAGGACAGGAGAACAAAGAGCTAACTGAAAAGAGGACAAAGAACCCTAACATGTCAGGATAAAACCAGAAGCTCTTTCTGCTCTGCTCCCTGCTGGAAGGCCAGTGGCTGTCCTTTGGGTAACATTGGTCTCCCCCCTCTTAGCACTAATGGCCACTCCTCAACTCTTTTCTGTTAACAGAGGATATGCAGCAAGTCTGGCAAACATCTGCCCCGGGCTCAGTGTTGTTGCCTCAACACTAGTGCCTAGAGCCAAGCCCTGGCTCAAGGCCAGAGGAAGCACTGGAGCTCAGATTTCAGCATGAAAGCATGACACCAAAAGGATTATATCCCTGATAAGTCACCTACAGCTTCTGCAAATTTTTAAAGTTGGAACTGGCAGAGGGGGCCTAATGTGAGCTAGTGTGAATCCTTCATTCCAGCTAGGGTATAATTACATGGTTCTGCTTAACAATGTGACATAGCAGGGGCAATGAAACATCCATTTCACAGTGAGGCCAGAATGACATGGCTACTATGGATGGTTAGGCTACTTAATTTATGTCTCAGAACTCATTTGAATTCATTAAGCATTGTCTACTATATTCAACCTTGCTATAGATAGCTGCTTATAAATTTTATAAGAAATAAACACTTTAGGCATGGGCAATTTGTTTCTTCCTGCAACCAGACTATCTTTTGTGAAATTGTACACTACGGACAAATACTTAAAATATCTAATTTATAGAAATCATGAACACCAAAGACTTCAAACTGTTTCAGAATGGTAGACAGAAGCAAATACATTAGAGGAAGAATAAAAACAAACAAACAGAAAACACTTAAGGTATGGAAGAAGGTGCCTTAAACAGTGAAGATTAATGTTTTACAAGAAAGCCACTTATCACTTTCTGTGCTTTCTGTATTTGAAAAATAATTAGTCATGGGGTGAAATTTTTAAAGAAGAAAACAAGGCAAACATTTCCTGAATTCTTACAAAGTAAGAAGGTAAATATGTGAAGACTTGACTGGAATGAAATAGAATCCCTCAACTTTGAGTGCATTGTTTCCTGTCCTTTAAAAACAGACTAACCCAGTGTGCACTTCATTAGTATTCTAATTGTCAAGTAGTGCTCAGTGGTTGTCTCAGGCTGTCTGATTAAAAATTAAACAAAATTAATTTTTTTCTATTACCAGATGCATTGAAGGTATGGGGGGGGGGGTTAATTTTTTTTTTTTAATTAAACTCCCTTCCCAACACATAGGATCATGTGCTGTCATAGTGGAGCAGTAACTCACTATACTTTGCAAGAGTAGCCCATGAAAACTATTTAATTCTGAATTTCAGTGTAGAGGTGTTATTCTTACAATGCACTGCTGCTGTTCTGTTCAGTTCAGCTGATCTTTGTGTTCTCCAAGGGTGAAAGAAAAACGGATGGGCCTGTAACTATAGAACATGGCAAACAGCTTGATGAGCTGCAACCAGCTGTGGTGCACATAACACAGCTTATTTTCATCCCTAAATGGACACTGTGCTTTGGTAAGGACATTCTTGAGGATGCGATCTTGGCTCCTGAGCAGACTCAGACATTTATAAGTAAGATCTGGACACTAAATGACAAAGTACTCTCTTCCAATTATACACTTATTTAACAGAAAACTATACCAACAGGTGTTCCCCTTAATCATGAGGGCATTAATAAATATCAACAGAAAGTAATTTTTCAATAATCCTAAAAAGGATGACCTAAAACGTGAATTTCTGTACAGAACCTCAAGACCCTGGAAAAGATTTTCAGGCACATCCAAAGACATCTCTTCAATTTACTCAAATAACTTAAACCATCTTGTGCCTTTGTTTCTTATAATTACAATAGGGATCCTTCTTTCTCTCTTTTAAAGTTAGATACTATGTAAACAAAATTAATTGAGTTGTGTGTACAAACACTGTAGTTGTACAGGATAAAACTGATTCTTTGTTCAGAATACCGAGATTAACAGGACCCAGAGTGTTCCCAAGACACAAGAAAAATATAAAGTTATTATTTTAAGCAACAGCCAACTAGAATAACATGCCAATCAGTTTGATCAAGGACAAGAGAGGAGTCATGTTAGACTTGAAGGTTTTTGAAACTTAGACTGACTCATTCTTTCATTCATGTTAAGCATGCTGTCACTGGCATGAACTATAGCATTTATAAAACCATTTTAAAAGACCAGGAAAAGTAGTGAACTTGTAAAAAGCTGTACTGAACACACTAAGGTTGCATTACAAACACCAAAACCTTCAGAAAAACTACTGAATGAACCTAGCAAGGCAGATTTTCCTTAGTGATTAGGCTCTCTTATGCTGGGAACAACATACAAAGGCAAATACAGATAACGTGATCAAGTCAGTTCTTTTTTTATTTTGGAATATTGGTCGTTAAAAATTTTTATTGGCCAGAAAACAGAGCTTAAGAATTGCAGAATTCTTCTTGATACAACCCAATTTATCCTCTCTTTCAGAAATTTTTGAAGGCTGTCAGGTATTGCTATGATATTCAACGTTCCTGTGGTATTTACATGTGGCTTCTTCAGTGTCTTAAGGACATGTAGGTATGCAGCCACAGACACTAGGGCTGGACACACAATTTTTCAGTAAGGCTCAGCTGAATTCCTCTTTCCCTGTGGAAATGGTGGTCTCACTTGCATGATTATGCGTAAATATTAAGGACAAAGACTAGGAAATGAAATGAAATCCCAAATTTGGTCCCTTGCAACAGGGCCATATCCATATGAGAAGTAAACACTATTTGCAGTGGTGGACTGGAGCAGGTTAAGAGGAAAACAAGAGAGAGAATTGAAAGAAACAGGGCAACTCATTCAAAATGACTGAATCTATACAAGTAGACATCAGCTAGGGCCATGAAGCTGTATTTTCCTAAAATCAATTTATTATCCTTTTAGAATTGATCTGAACGCTGTCAGACTTTTCGTATTTTATACTTGATTTTCCAAGTCCTTACTCTTTGAACACAGAAAGTGTTCAATGCCCAAATGCTTCAACTATAACCCTGTTCATATAGTGTCAAAAGGGATTTTATTATGGAACTAATAACAGCAATTCACATGGGATATTTAGTGGCACTTAATACAAGTAATCTTACAAAATGTGCTAAGTATGAAAAGCTGTTCTAATGAAATGTCTTCATGTTTGGAGTTAAACAGGTCTGTGAGTTTTGATGTCCAAATGTAAAATATCTACTATGCCCAAAATTTTGCAGGTTTTTAACTAAAAGGATTCTTTCCTGCAATTAAATAGTCTTGGCACCTTAAAATAAAATTCAGCAGCTTTAAACATCCCCATCACCTACTATGATTTCACATTGTATAATCGACAGCTGAGTTGACTCTTAAACAGAGTCCAAGAATGCCAAAACTTCACCCACCTGTGACTTCATTCCTCAGGCTGTGACTTTGCAAATTCTTTTTTGGGAGGTGAATTAAAGTGAATAGTGCTGGATTTGTAGTAAAGGGCACCTCTCTAACATTACCATTTTTCACCAGAAACACCTACAGCTTCCCATTCCACCTATAAAGGAAACTGCCTACACTGTGGAGGAAGAACCAAGAAATATTGGTCTGCCCTGATGTTAAATCATTATGGCTATGACAGGCATTCCTACACATGATGCATGTGCA
The DNA here is from genome assembly GCF_037042795.1 of Molothrus aeneus. Lineage (NCBI taxonomy): Eukaryota > Metazoa > Chordata > Aves > Passeriformes > Icteridae > Molothrus > Molothrus aeneus. Next base: position 81,250,566 of record NC_089648.1, on the reverse strand, counting down.
GCTGCAAATAAGGTCACTGTGTTTTCTCCTTGGCAGTTAACACTACATGCTGAAAATCTCTGCTTCCATTTTAAATTTACACTAGCTCCACTCCCTTCAAAATTAGGCAAAAAATTTGCAAAGTAATTAGATTTCTATGTCTAATTAGAGAAGACTTAATTCACTACTGGTATATTTCACCTTTCTGTCAGCTAGTTTAGCAGTGACTTTCAAATATTCAGAGTTTTCCATACTGCTGAGCTCCAAAGTAATTTACAACCTTTGGATATTGTTATGTGCTTTGACAATAAATAACAGAATCCCCAGATTTTGCACTATATTGTAAGGGGAGCTTTACGACAGCCACATTTTCAGATAATAATCAGGGCTGCTGGGCTCAATGCAGTCATGATGTAGGCAAAACCAGCTCCACATCATGTCTGCAGACAGTCCTGTATTTCTAACAGCACACAGGCTTCAACAACCAGGCACAGGTAACATCCTAACCTAAACATTATAATTACTGTAAGAGCACAGAACTGTGGCAGTGTATACACACACACATTTCTGTCACCAGTTAGAGCAGATCAGTGTGGCACTGATAAAAATCAATGGCAATGAGCTTATTTAGAACAGACAGGGGCCTTGTCTTGAAGAACCTACCTTTTTGTCAATTACACAAATTCATTTTAGCAAAGCAGTGCTGCTGTACTTTCTAAAAGAATCTCATTAGTACTGGCTTAGCATTAGCTTGGCTACATTTGGAAAATCAGGATTCAATTCATTTGCTTATTGCAGTAGTATACCCTGGCAAAGACAGGATTCACTAAGAACTGCTGTGGAAAACGGCTTAGTGAGAGTGTGCTGATGAAAAATATTATTTAAATAATCTCACTACACGACAGCATATCTCATCATGGATGCTGGCCAAGTGCTTCCAATATTTTGTGAGTTAGTGCAGCCAGAGGCAAAAACAAACCCAACAGTCACCAGGAGGATTTGTGGGGCTTCCCCTGGTAGCTTCCCATCCAAGTACGATGCATGCTTTCTGAGATCTGATACCAAATGTGGCAGGGCTGCTGCTAAGAGGGTCACCATGGGATTATTTTAATGTTCACTGAAATGGAAGCAATTTATTACATATTGCAGTAGCATCGCTTCCGTTCAAATTATAAGAGGTTGCAAGCAGCCTTTTAAATCTGCTCTGCCTTTCCCTCCGGTCCCAGCTTACCTTCCAGCTTCTTGGAAGGATGATGCTCTGAGAAGCAGGCTTTGGAGGTTATACTAAGAACAGAGCATTCAGTAAGTACCCTGTTGACCTCCCAGAGCATGCAGGGCAAGAAACATACATCTGTATGCCTAAATTCAGCTTCCCCAATGGCCTAAGAAAGGGATGCATCTGTGGAACAAGTTTTGCACTTACTTGAATATTATCATAAAACATTTACATGATTTAATTAGATTATGTAAATGCTTTACTCCAATTTGAAGCTATGAAAATCATAATGTCATGCTCTAAATTATGCAAATATTGAAAATGCTTTTCACAGCAGCAGAAGCAAAGACACAAGTGAGACAGTCCTGCCACATGCCGTTCTGCTGTTCTCTACTCATGGAAGACCACACAGAATGCATTACTGTAATCTTGACTTTTTCTATTAGAATTTTCTGCACAGGATGTAGTTATTTCGTGCCCTCATTTTATGCTAAGCCCCAAATCCAAATTTGATTTGGAAAATGTTCTGTGGTTTATATCCACATCCTGACTAAGCAGCAGATTTTTCCCAATATCCTTCCCCCTCCACTGACACAACATGCACTTCATGGCAAGGAGATCTCAGCAAGGAGATGCAGTAAGAGTTATTCATTGAAGCATCTTCCTAAAGTGCTGAGCAGTGGAAAAGGGAAGTAGGTAAAACCTTGGCAAATGTTTTTCTCTTAAGTTAACTTACTTCTGCTGTCCTTTTGGATAGAATAGTGCTGCCACAGTAGAGCAGCAGTGACTAAGAGATCCAGCACCTCACAGGACATTCTTTAGACAGAACAGGCCCTTATATGATATGCAGAAATAATTTGCAACAGGCAGAGATGGTACCAAATTATTTGGAGACAAAGGAACAATCATGTCAGTCAAAAGAACCATCATGAATGAATTGCAGGAATTAAACCGTACACCAGAGTTGGGTAGCTGAATTTTAGCAGGATTTTGTTATTCAAAAAATTGCTTTGTTACTATTTTCCAATACAAACTGAGTGCACCAGCTTCTTCTTCTTCAATACAGCAGTTCACTGTATCTGAAACACTGAAGTCTGATGCTGACTTCGACTGCCAAAATGGACCCTTAAAGCATGGGGTCTCTAGAGTCAATCAGAATACCTCACCTCCAACTCCTACTAGTTCCCCAATATTTGGACACTCCCCTCGCCAAACTGATGATCATGTCCACAATTTTAAAAAAATTAAGTTTAAGTTTTTGAAGAATCCTAAAATGTTTAAATTCTAAGGCAAGGGAACTTTGAGAATAACATGTCAGAGAGAGAGAGAGAGAGATACTCCTTCCTGTGGAATTATGGCTTCTTCTCAGCATCCTGTTAAAGGACCTACCCTACTGCTCTTCAGCCATGGGTGAGCAGAGTAGTTGATGTGTAGGCCAGGTTATTTTGCATGCCCATGTGTGGTTGGTTGGTATATCCATGCCAACACAAACCATCTGGGGTAACACCTATGTCTAGCAGCAGCCTACACTACTGGCTAACCATAGAATAAAGCTGTCCATTTTTATCTTACACAGATTATCACTTAGGAAAGCTGCTCCCTCAGGCGTCTCTGTCACCTCTGATGTGCTGCCTGGCAATGGTTATGACTTCTGAGAAAGCTGATGGGCTGTTAGAAAGGCAGTGTGAAAGTCTGTGGGGAAAAGCCATGCAAAATAAACATAAAACTGCAGACAAAGGTAGCCCTGTTTTTGGTGGGAAACATTAGCAGCTGAAGAGTTCAATAGGGAAAAGACATCAAAATGCAAAGGTCTAAAATCCTAATGGGACAAACGGAGCTGGAAGGTGGCCACTCTACAACTCTGTTCCAAGCAGCAGAGAGGACAATATCTTCTGAGCCAGGAAAATTCACTTCAGGTGTACTCCAGACATGAGACCCAGCCTAGAGCTAGACCCAGCAGCCTGTTAGATTTTTGCCTGAGACAGGCACAAGCCACTGCCTTTTCCCACATACCTTGCCTGCTTTCAGCTCTCAGATTATCATCAATATCTTGTCCATGACAACAACACTTGTCTGCAACACACTTCACCCATTCCTTTGCTCTGCTTGCTAGGCTTGCCCATTCTCTGCTGACCTCAGCCAGTCATCACAACACTGCTCACCTTCTGGTTTTACAGCACCCTTTATATTCAATACTCTTCCTAGCACAATCCGCCTAAATTGCCATTTTTTTCACCTATGCGGGAAACTTACAACAGACAAATACTAAACTAAGGGACAAATTTATTTTTAAAAGTTTCATAGAGCACTTTTCAGGGATGCATGAGTGTTCTCTTTGCTGTAAGGATAAAATTGATGCTCATCACTACTCCAGAAAAAGTGAAAACATTCCATAAAAAGGCAAGTAATTTTTTAAAAACAAGTGGTAAGAACAACACCCCCTCAACTGAATAGTAAAATGGTTTTCAGACTCTAAGTAGTAAAACTCTCATTACCCTTTCCAGCAGAAATTATCCCACAATAAATAAATAAACCAGACCTCACTCAGCATCTGTCATTGGCAATACCAGAAGAGCCCTAGGTACTCACTCTTTAGTTCTGACAGGTCTTAAGTCAGGTCATAAGTCTGTCATACAGGCCTGGTAGCAGAATTAAGTTGCTCTTATTCTAGGTCTTTCCTGTGATAAGAATCCTTGAAATGAAACTCCCTATCCAAAACTGCACCCTCCTGTGGTTCTCAGACAAAATAAATTGAGCACAGCTGACTGAAATTATTCTGATTCAATTATTTCAACTAACCATATTTATCAGCCTCCTAAACTCATAAATCATAGCAATCTCTGTTGGGAAATTCAAAATTGGTATGGCCCTGCCTGACTCAGAGAAGGCGGTAGGCATCTGACAGCCTTGAGGAGCAGCCTTGTGTGAGTTGATTGAAATTTCCAGCAGTATTAATCTTAATAACCTCAGGTAGCTTCCTCCCCACAGCCTATGTCTTTCTGTGCAAGCAGCAAGGGAGGGAGCACTGCAGCAATTACTCCCTAGTTCTCTCCAGCTGACTCTGTTTTCTGATGAATATGAACATGTCAGTCATGCTCAGCCTTCATCCCTTCTCAGCCCTCAACAATGACCAGTCCAAAACCTGCAGAATTTGTAGAACACAGAAACAGAAACCAGAATACCTCTCAATAAATAGGCATGAAGACTGAAAACCAAAACCTTTTTCCTTTGCTTTACAAGAAGTGCCTGTAAACTGCAATAGAAAAAATGCAAAGCATTTTTCTTAGTCATTCTCAAAATAGATTGAAAATATTCAAATTGTATTAATGCTGAAAATAGATGATTAAAACACAGATCAGAAATATGCATCCATCTAGGAAACAGCTCAAGTAACCATCCCTCACAAGTGACAGGATGGTCAGAAGTTGTTGAAGTTCACTGGTGTTTGCTTTGTGATGGATTAAACAGCTTCCATTGTGATGAAGCTTTCATTTGTCCCTTCCCCAGCAGACTTTCCAATATTAATATGCACCAGACTTCTTCCACTTCACCCAAACTGACTTCTAGAAGGGAAAAAAAAAAGAAAAAAAAAAGAAAAAAAAAAAGAAAAAAAAAAGGCAGCGTAACATTGAAGCATCTATGGCTCCATCCACCTATCAGCTGCTATTGGCAGACGAGTATCCACCCAAGCCTAACTCCTTCATACTTGAAAATAAATGTGTTATGCAGTTACTCTCATGATGATAAGGACAGATTCTTAAGAAGATGCTTTCCTATTTGTGCATATCATTATCCTGAGTTGCATAATCCTTTGTTTGGAAGCAGCTTTAGATAGGCAACCTCTCAAAATATTGTGTGTATTAAGACATGGCTGGAAGTCCTTGAGTGCTTTACCCCACAAACTGCATGCTGGAAACCAGTTCATTCCTATTCACAACCTTTGCAAAGTCAAGTTCCAGGCATTCTCCCCACCCACTATTTTCCAGGCAGAATCAAAATTTGTTCATTACTTGCCTTAGCAGAAACACTTTCAAATGATGAAAAACCAACACTTTCAGGTTTTTTTCCCTTCAAGTGTGTTTGAAGACAAGTTCAATTTACCATTACGTACTATGTTCCACCCATCCTCCTTGGAAAACAAAGTGGTGTAAGGAAAGTCATATAAGCCGTTGGGTTAGAATTCTGGCTCTTCTCTGTAACAAAATGCATAATCCCCACTTTGTTGCATGAATGTGATCTCTTAAGTTTTGATATTTGCCAGTATTTTGACTGGTATTTATAAGAAAAACCTCTCCATTAAAAACAAACAAATAAAACATTCGTAATTTGGCTAAAATTTCCTCATTTTGAAACACATTTCCTTATCCAACTCTGTGCACTGGTGTTCCACGAAGCTCAAATATCAATACCATTGCTGCTATTTCCCAGTCTTTCTTGTCTTCTCAGGCCTCTGCAAATGTTTAGAAGCTGGCAGTGGCTCAAGTGAGTTTGTCTGCCAAGTCTATTGCCACCCCAGGATTCAGCTTATCTAGACTTGCCATCAGTAAGTGTATGTGGTATCTTTGGGTTTTCCAAGGTCTTCCACATTCTCCTCAATTCATTCTGTTTAGGAGCTTTTCCACAGTCCTTCCTGCCAAAATCCTGAACTTGGCACACCATCAGAATAAATGGACAATTTGTTGAGAAGGTACATTAGAGGGTCTTCCCTGCTCAGCCCAGCTGCCTGGCAGCTGTGCTTTTGCACCAGGGCAATGGCAACCATTTGCCAGGCATCTTCACACTGGGTGCTTGACTCCTGGATTTAGTAAAAAAAACTCTTTCATCTCCTTCCCCCCAAAGCTATCTTCTGTGCTGGAGCACCAAGACTCCCTTATGAAGTTGGAGCAGCCATAGCACCAAAAGCATCAAACAAGTTTTCTCAAGAGTAGCTCAGAATTCTTTTGCTGTAAAGTAAGTTAGTCTGGAAAGAAGAGTGGGCCTCAGATACTTAATTAATCGCATCTAATATCTTGAGATGTTCTGACTACAACAATCTCTTGAAGTCATAAACAGGGGGATAAAGTGTCTGTCATAAAGAAGTATTTCTGCAGATTTAACTAGTGTGACTCAAGATTAACAGCCACTTGAAATTTTCTTCCTGCCTCTCATGTTACTGGTGGTTTTGGTTAATTACCCCATCTGAAAACTTCACACCAGAAGGGAAAGAATAATGAAGAATAAAAATCCTAATGCCCTAGAATGTACAGGCTTGAACTAATAACTTATGGATTAATAACCTACATGAACCATCTTCAATACCAGAACTAAGATGCTGCAACATAAATGGCAATTCTCTAATGCTTAAATCAGTTAACATAGGAAGATTACCATGGTAGAACTTTAAGGAATTTAAATATCATGGCAAAAACAAGCAGATAATATCACTGGATTTTTTTTATCCTTACCCCTGTATCCTTTTCTTCACTTACTGCCAATTTCTTTCATCTTTCCTATTTCTCTTTTCCAAGTGACCCAAATTTCCCTGATCTTGTCCTTTTCAATTCACTTTTCATTCTGTATTTGTCAGTCCTGCTTTTTACTTTCTCTTCTCCTGTGTCTTTTACTCCAGATCTGTTCATGTCATTTTCTTCTCGCTTTGCAAGATTCTCACTGACCAAAGTGGCAGGTGGAATGAGCAGAAGCAATGTGCAAATTGTTCAGGGATCTATCCATGGCTTCACACTTTGCAGCTCCCTTTATGGGAAGGCCAGGCTTCGTGGAAATCTGATTTGCAGTTTTCTCTCACTCACTTCACATGCTATTCCAGAAATCATAGGCTTTCTGCAGCTTCAGAACAGCATTCATATCTAAGGCATCACAAGCCAATTTTTACACTTTCTTCATATCCTCTAGAAAAAAATATCCTGGACATTCTCTGTGAAGCCAAATGGAAGCTCTATAGCACTACAAACTTATTATCCAAATGCTGATCTTAATGATGGTTACCTATTTTCACTGCTCCAGTTAAATCAAAGGCATATAAGACAACACCATGTGGTGTCTTGCTGTGTCAGACTAGTCAGACACTGCTGAAGTCCATCTTGCATCAGCTGCAGAATTTCAGTTTCAATTACTGCCTGAGGTATCAGGCTGAAAGATTAAGAAATTCTGAATGCAAAGGCCAATCCAGAATTAATGCTTTCTGTTCCCTATTGGAAAATTCTGTCTTCTGGAAGCTTAATTCTTTACAAAGCACTGTTTTAAACTAATTTAAGTGTTGTACATAATCCAGATCATACGGCTTTTTCTTTCCACTCAACTTCAAGGTACAAGGTAAGCACTATGGGCCTAGAGCAAATACCCAGAGTACCTAAACTATCCAATATATGTTCTTCATTCATTCTGATGTTGACAAGCTGCTCATTAACTTCGTCAGCTTCAGGATAGATCAAGCTAACGTAGCACTAACACCACAGGAAAAGTCCAGGTCAGTACTGAGTAGTGTGATTTGGTGGTGGGTTGGGTTTTTTCTTAATATTAAATTAGCACCATTTTAGTTCAAGTTAAACAGATTGTTATTTCAAGCTTCTCATTAAATGGCCAAGATTCGTATTGACTTTGATCAGTTTCACTTAGATCATGCTCAAAACCTTTGTAAAATATTATAAATTAATTTCTTCTTCAATAATGCACTTTCTGTGGAGTAAAAATACCACATATCAAGCAGCTGTGTAACTCCATACCAGAGACATATTAATATAGAATTGTGAAAAGAAAAAGATTTTCAGCACCAAACCTAGAAAGAAACAAATTTTTAGACAGCAAGACTGACACTTTTAAGGAATACCCTAACTCAATTTTTCAAAATCAAGACCTACTGAAGTTTCTTACCTGGACACAATCTGCAAAGAAAGAAAAATAATTTAAGAGGTGTTTGAAAACAGAGTAATTTTGTGCTTACCAATGGTGCTGTATGACTGCATAAACAGAATTCTCTGAGACACTGAAAGCAACCCAGAGCTGTGAGCTCAGTCAGACCATGATCTGAACTTCCAAAGCAGTGATGCGCTCCTTGCTGTACAGAAATCTTCTTGTCATTGCTGTTATTGCCAAGGAGTATTTTGCAACAATATTGTTTCCAAAACACAATACTAGGATTCTGTAAGAAATTCACCTGAGACATGAGAGTTTTCTGAAATCCCCTATAACACAACTCACAATAAAAGTAAATATACCGAAACAAACATGCAAAGAAACACACAGGAGCAATGTGCTGTCTTAGCTCTAGACACAAAACTTTAAAGACTAAGTTATTATTTTTAATTTCCATTTTCGACCTTTTCTGGTAAATAGCAGATGTCCAGGAAGTGAATTTAAGACTGGACAACCACATAGGGATTCTCTGCCAGTACTCTCTGTAGTGTTCACCAACTGATGGTTCAAAAGGATTTTTCTAAGCCAGGGATGCTGACATTACACTTAGCAACCTTTATTGGCTTCATCTTTCAAGTACTGTTTCAGTTACTTCCAAGTCATGTAAACTTGAACATTAATGAGATTTTTTTCTTTGTGCAAGTATTTTATTTATTTTTTTTCTGGGGGAAAGAGTTGTTAAAGGCAAGTGCCATAGCTCACCTTCATGCCTGTGAAGACCACTTTATTTTGTATGCTTTGAGCCACCATACATTCAATAACCTCTAGTTCTGGTATCAGGAGAGACAGTGAACAATCACTCCCTATTCATCCTCTCCCTCTGCCACTTTTGATTTTATGGACTTTTATCATTCTGTCTCAACCATCTGCCTTTCAGTCTATTTAGTTATTCTCATACAGGTGTTGCATGCTATTCCTCATTCCTATCACTCCATCTAAAATCCTTCCATTTTACTACATTGGGCTGAAGATGGAAAAAACCACAGCTACACACAGTATGCACATACACCAAAGATTTATGAATATAAATTATTTGGGAGGATTAACAATGTGTTATTTTCTTTACTTGCTTGCTAGTAATTCCCAACATTTTATTTAAATTAAAATTTTGACCTCTATTAAGCTGATGTTTTAAAGACCTAAAAAACCCCCAAGATTGGTAGTCCACAGTACATAAAATAACTTTTTTCTCCCATATTAGTTACTTAACATTTCCTGCACTGAATTTCATCTACCATTTTATCATCCATGAGTTAAGGCCATTTCATAATTCTTTGGCCATCTTTACTTCTCTGAACAGTCAAACTTCGCCATATTTTTCTACAGCCCTTTTTCCAAAAGGTCATGAGCACACTGTGAAGCACATGCCTAGGCACAGATCCTTGTGGACTTCCTGGTAATTAATTTTTTGCCACAAAATGTGATGATTTATTTCTGCTTCCTATTTCCTTTTAATCAGTTGTTTCACCATCCTAGAACCCTTCCTTTCATCCTACAACATCTTGCTTGCTCCAACAGCCTGGGATGAAACCTTGTCAAAAGCCTTCCTTTTCAGAAGGTCACTTCCATATTGCTGCCAGTGCTGTACACATAGTCCAGATCCTGCTTTACAGACAGCCAAAAACAATTAAAAATTGACCCTTCCCACTCTCCTGATTCTACTGTAATGCATTTTCATTCCAATTGGACCTGCTAGTCCCTTCCTTCCAGTGTTCATCCACTCTCTTCTTCCCTACTGAGTGATACACACATTTAACAAGACTAAAACAAAAGATTTCTTCGTATTATTTGTTTACAGAGCTTTCCACTTCATATAAGCTTACAGTATTAAAGGGAATACAGCCACATAGAAATTAGCCTGAAATCTATCCTGCATTTATTACATGTTAAAAATCAAGTCAAATCCCACACAATGTTAGGCAATTTCCCCATCACCTTTCACACTGCCACCCATACACACTGCCAGACAAAGTTTCATTAGACCTTTATTGCTAATGTGAAGAAAGCTTTAAGGAGTTCTGCTGTATACCAAAGATATACTGCAGAGGTTTTTTCATTTTTTTTTCCAGAGGGGTGGGTGGGGAGGGTGGCACACAGGCGGGACAGACACGATACCCAACAAGATTTTGTGTCTGATGAAAAGCTCCACATAAAAAGCAGCAGCCCAGCCAAGGATTTTGACGTTCAGACAACTGAAGTACTATTGATTTGGAAATGTAGCTCTTCTTACAGTATACAGGTGAATAGCTCATGCCTAATTACAGATGGAAATGATTTGAAATAGCACAAGTTTAAAATATAAATGCAGAAAATCAGATAATCAGAATTTCCAATGAAGCATTCATTCTGGAGCAGATAGGTAACATCATTAACACAAATGCAAACAATAGTACAGATGATTTAATTGGATTACTTCACTCCTATGAATTTTTCCAAATAAGCTCCTTAAGAAAGCCAGAAATGGAATTCAACTGTCCTCTTTTCTGGATGTTTTGGCCTATAGCAGTCAGTCATGCTCTCCAAACGTGATCTCACTGAAGCAGCTGTGTGGACACAACAAATCACATTTGGACACTTCGATCCAAGAGTGGGTAAGGACAAGCAGAGGTGAGCAGCACGCTGTCCCTCACCACTAACACCAAGAGTTGCCATAGCGACAGGAGGGATCACTGGAAGAGTTTGGTATTGATCTTTCCATCACATGTTCATTGCCATTTCTTCATAGTCTTACACAATGCTACTACAACCAACACTGTCACACATACCCAAGTTCTGATGCTAAAGGGAAATAATAGTGTTGAAAAGGCAGCAGGGAATAATTAATATTACAGTTAGCTTGGGTACACAAAGAGCAAGCAGCAAATCTTCATCTTAGTGCAAGCTCTGCCAGGGGAAGACAGGATGTCAATATGTACAGGAATGTTTCACCATGCCTTCCACCTACGCTTGAAATTTCCTGCGTATTCTCCTACAGTGCAGCATCTGCCTGTTCTCAGCATTTGTAACAACATAGCAGCCAATGTCTAGGTCACCTATAGCAAAAAGTAGGATATAGTAAAGGATATTTTGTGCTTAGCTGCAAGCCTTTTACATTATGCCAGCATACTGGAGATTGGCACAGATCCAGTAGGGTAAGAAAGTCTAAGTAGACAAATATTAAAAGAGATTTTTCAGGTCAACAGTAGCATAGCTCCAGAGTCCCTCACTGCACTTTACCTATAAATATGGGATAACACATTATGTGAGTATATCAGAGATTTTGGTAAAGACTAGTATTGTTTCCAGTAACAATACATATCTGAGAATTGCAGAACAATACATATCTGAGAACTGAGAATTAGTTCACAATTTGCAGGATTTGACTTTGTTGCTACTACCAAAAGGCTCAAATGAAAATTATATTTCGAAGGTTTCACTTTCACAAAAAACATTCCTTCTGAAGACATGCAAAAATGGGAGAAAAAGTGTTTAAAATATTAGATGGTATTAAGAAAGCCTTTTAAGACCACTTCCAACTGTATTTATAGCCAGAACAATTAGTGGAACATGGCCCTAGCTAAAAGCAGAAGGCTGCATGTACAAGAAATGTAGAATATTATTCTTGAAAACAAGTAGATCCATGCTTCTGCTATGTGAACCCTACAGTGTCCCAGTTTTGTATCAGCATAATAACATTTCTGTAATTCCTTATATTTGCATAAAGCTGATGTAATAAAGCCATAGTATGGAATGTACCCATTATCAGCAGAAACTTCAGAGTTCACAAAGTGATTAACCCCTCAATCATCTAGGTAGCACAGCCTTCAGAAAATGCATCATAGTTTCTCAAGGCAAATATAAAAGACAAAATTACAAGTCTACATCAGTAGAGATATTCCTAACAAAACTGTAACTTTTATACTTAAAAAAAACCAGATCCTGAAAAAACCCTTTAACAATACCTACCAGTTGTGTACATCAAGTTAACAGCTCCAGAATAACTCAAACAAATTATAACAGTATATGATATTTAAGGGCTCTTGGAACCCTGTTAATAACCAGTCTCCCATCATAACTTAAAGATGCAAATAGCCACGGGTCTGCTGAGGACCATTCAACTGCATATACGCTATCTTCATGTTCTTCATAGGTAGCTATTACACTGTCCTGAAGGGGCTCTTTAATCCTAAAATGGAAAACAAACACCAAAAAAATTAGTAAGGATTTGTGGACACACTTGATTTCAAAGGCCATATAAAGTGTCACTAACATCAAGATACATAAAACCCCATTTAAAGTATAAGAATGCAGTAGTAGGTTCTAAGGGAACATTTTATACCTTACGTTTGCATGTACTTACGTTTTACATGACAGCAAAGTCAAGTCAGTGCAAAAGACCCCATTTACAGGGACAAAGTAACTCTTACTCTAAATTTCAGTGCATTTCCTGTTTCTCAGAACCTACACTAAGCATCTCTCACGCTCTAAAGCAAGGTAAGCTACATGGCATGATCTAAATGCACAACTTTGCAAAAAGATCTTTTCTCTCATCATGTTACATCCCATCTTCTCCCCCTTCATTGTTAAATGAATTCTTAAAATAATACACAATCTTAGAGATACGTAGATGGGTAAGAAGTTGCAGTCCCTAAACATCCCATGCTCTTCAGAATTATGGAAGGGGATGGAACCACCACTCTGATTTTTATCTCCCATTGCTAGAGTTACATCAGCACCAAATTCTCATCCACTATTGTATACCCCACCTCTCACTGCAGCAGTAAAACTCCTGGTCACCTACATCATAGGAGAGACACAGATTGCCTTCTACATTGTAAATATTCAAGAGATTTAGAAAACTCTCTGAAGTCCAAATCAAGTACTCAAGAGTCATTGATTGTACTCTGTTAACTGAGCACAGCCCCTCCTGCCTCCATTCCCAAGGCCAGTCTCTCCTCTCAAAGCACCACTACAGCACATTATTCTGTAGCTACAGGGTAGGGGAGTTTTCAGAGGATGACCTTAGAGCTCCTTTCAGACACAGAGAATTGTCTCTATCTGAAAAGAATCAGTCAGCCCTTCAGGGGCATCTCTCTGCCTCCTAGAAACAGCCTTGCAGTACAGCTGCAACCCTCCTCATGGAAAGCAAAGCCAAAGAGCCTTGTGAATATCACTCAATCATTTAAACAGATGCTGCTACTACAGAAATGAAGTGTTGCTATTGGCTGCCTGTGCCCTTTCCTGCTGCTCTCTGAAAGCTTGCAGTTCTGCAATCATAAAGCCTGGATGGAGCACAGTAGGATCTTCTGCAGGGTATTGCTGCCCCACCTAGCCAGCTGAGAATCTAACACTGCAATTAAAAATCAATTGAGTTTAATGAAGAAACCAAAAGCAGACTCATACTGTAGAATAGCTTCAGATATGTATTTTCAAGTATTTTTACAATTTACTTGTGCTACATTAAAGGTCAACTAACCAAAAAAGGTCGCAGCACAACTAACGCCCAGTTCCTGGTTAACTGCAGTTAATTGTTTTGCAGTTCTCCTGAATATGAACTTTGATACAAACCTACTAACAGCAGAGAGCTAACGAACACATACAGACACTTCATCTCCTGCAACGTGTTTTTCTAACTTCCTGCTAACTGACATGCCTGGTTAAGTGAAAGTTGGTCATGTCCCCAGACAGCAATGTGCTTCGTGCAGTGCTCACCCACTTACCCACAACTCCATTATTCTGAAGGTTTCAGATGTCTCTCTGGATGAGCAGGGGAGTAATGCACACTGCACATGGCTGTCAGGGGACACGACCGACTTTCAGCTAACCAGGAAACTCAGTTAACCCAAGGCTGGATAAACAAGGACAAATAAGCTTCTAGATTACACTATTTTCTGTATGCACACAGTGGTTTCAGTGTTTCATTTAAATAATACAGCTCATCTAAATTAATTTACAGGAGTCATAAGGGTAATGAGTGTTCAGGAAACAAGCCTGTAGATGAATTTGTGTTTGGCATTTCCATTTATAAGTACAGTTTTTAACTGGGTTTTATTATTGTCTATACACTGAATTTCCTCTTTGGTATAAAAGTAAATTTTGTGCCTTCCCAGAAAAAGAAAGCATACTATTCCAATGTGGTTCTTCAGGCCAATGGCACAGCCTTGAAACAGTTATTGAGAATCAGACAATCCTTATGGAAGTGATCACTTGGTGTAAAAGAGCTAGATACTGTACAAGACAATCAGGATGGAAAAAAATCATCTCAAACCAACATGTGTCTCAGGAACAATACAGAAGATCCAAAAAAAATTGTCCATGAGCATCCTTTACAATCACGATGAATGAAAATAGATTAGCTTTTCAATTATGCAATGGGTAATGAGCCCAGAAGGATTCTGCTAGTGGAATAAAAAGCAGAATTCATTTCATGTATGTGAAAGACTGTTCTAAAACATTAAAAAAAAAAAACAAACCAAAAACAATATAAGGAGCTGACTTGTTTGTGATGAGTTTTTTTTCCTCACAACAGGAATCTCTTAGAGGCAGACTTCCTTACCTGATGCTAAGAGATTTCTGAGAAAATACCTCAGATTTCTCTCATTTTGGCTATGTTTGCTTTTCTTTGCAATCCAAGAATAGGCTGAGGACACTATTTTTGTATCTATATTAATCTAGATACTTAGAATTGTTCTGTTCCTGAGTCACACAACAACAATTTATGCACCCCAACTAAAATTTTCCACATCTTTTACACATATTTATTTAATAAAGAATCATCTCAGATTAACAAGAAGAATAGCTGTGCAAAACCAGATATGAAATAAACTTTCTTTTATGCTACTTTAATATAGGTATAATTCACATGGTTGCCAGAACACAGAGGTATCTGTTTTTACTTAAAAGCTGCAGGCTATAAAAACAGCTGTATGTAGCTGTATATATAGCATGCATGTGTGTACAGAACAGCTATGTATAGCATGGACAGCTACACTATATAGCTAGTCCAGTGTGCCACAGATGTAGGTGCTTGGCCTACTGATCCCATGATTGAGAGATGGTGCTGTGCAAGGCCAGCAGTTGGACTCAATGAGCCTTGTGGGTCCCTTCCAACTCAGCTCATTCTGTGATTCTGTGACTGTATTTGATAGCATACTTGGTAATCCCTTGTTACACCTGGCAAGCTTAGTAAGCTATTTTCTTCCTTGCCCCAGATCTTCCTGACTCTTAAAATGTTTCTTTAGTTTCTTACTTTCCTATCTGTTTTGAAGATTTTATTCTGACCAGACTAAAATAGCTTTTCTTCTATATGTTCTTGCACTGCATCAACTGACAAAAAAATGCACCGCATTCCCTTTGCCACCAAGAAATCGTAGTATGAGATGTGCAGTCTCTACCTACATCATGCATAAATTTCAGACATGTGCCACAGAGCTGAAAATGGACTGTGTTTTCTCTGTAGTCTTATTCAAACAGCATGACCCCAACCAGCTTCTATCAAAGGAGAGAAGCTTTTATTTTACTAGATAACTTTGAGGTTAATTGTGTTACAGATTCAAGAAAGAAGCTTGTTCAGCCTTGGATAATTGTTTTCATGTAGAAAGCTGTTATTTCCAATTACTTCTCATGGTAACAACCACTTAAGTTTGCAGTGCTTGCAATTCTGTTTTGTCACCACAGTGTTCAATAAAATATGGTTTTCAGTCAGCAAAAATCATTAATTCCTTATCACAGTCAAAATTAAATCCTCTTTAATCTAAAAACCACTATGAAATGGAAAGGAATCAATAGAGCAGCAGCATATGCTGCAGCATCCAAAAATGAATCCTGAAAAGCATAGCACTGGATTCTAGTTTAAGCCCATGGATGCACTTTCCTTTTGACTTCAAGAGAAAATTGTTTCTAGTAAGATTAGACAACTCACTACCTGCCTTTTAAAAAGCCTGAGTTCAAGTATACTTATTCTTGAACACATTTTTAATAGATAATAATTGGTCATTCATACTATTCCAAACATAGTATTTTTTTTTAATTCAAAAAAAGAGCTTTCTGAATTGCTTCCCCAGGAAAACAGGAAAAGCATATTTTTATGTAACAGGTTTCATAGATGTCCTAATATGAAAAATAAGTTAAGGAAGGTATACTTGCTGATGAGGGTTAAAGAAAGAAATACTACAGGAAAACCAGAAGCTTTTAAAGAAAAGAGTCCTGGAACTGAAAAGTGCTGCTGCACTACATTTTGCTCAGCTTCTTACACACCCAACAAAGTACTCCTGAATCCTGGCATTCCCCAAAAGAGAAACTATTTAACCTGTTTTAATTAATTAGGTCTCTTCGTTGATTCCATAGCATAATCCTATGACTTCAGGTTTCTCCAAGACATTAATATCAAAAGCAAAATAGCATCAAATTTAACACTGCTGACAGCTGTGTGAAAATATCCTGAAAGCCTGCCTCAGCACGTTTGGCAAATACTTTTCAAAAGATCAACGCTGACAAATCTCTCTCCTGGAGTCACAGATGCACATACAAAGGTGCTACGTTAGATTGCACAGCTCATATGTAATATTGTGAAGCCACATTATTTATTCAAAAATCTCTAAACTCCATTTCTATCATGAAAAGTGGATATCACCAACTTCTTTAGATAGAATTTTGAAGAAAGTCTCTTTCTACAGAGAGGGTGACCACCACCATTTTCTCTCTGGTCCATTCCAATAGCTGAAGATGTTCCCACACATAACATCCCATTAAAAACTTCATGATCTCAAGTGAGATACTCTGTACAGGAAGAACTAATCTTTTACATCTCTCAGCATTAAATATAAAATATTGAGAAGTGCTTTGTTAGATCTGTTTGTATTTAAGGACATTATGGCTAACATCTATGACAAAAAAGATGGAAACAGAAGCCTTCAGGAAAAACACTAAAACTGTATTTTCTGGTACAATCTTCAAAGGATAACAAAGATTATCATTATTTTAGAACATATCATCAAAAAATGTAACATAAGTGAGAAGGTAGTATCCTGACCTTAGTAATCAGTTCTGCCAGTGAAAACAGCAAACATCTTAAAGCCTGTAAATCCCATAGAAAACTAAAGGAACTGGTAGCTTAAACTGCAAAATTAAAGTTTTAGGATGGCTTCCTTTACAGGACTGATATAAAAACTCAAAATGTTATTGACTATATAAATATTTTCATTGTTATGGATACAGAATAAGTTTTTTCTCTTAAAGAGTAAGTCCTCCATTACCAGTTGAGCCTTGTCACAAAGTTCTGGCTACAGAAGTCATGAAGAACAAAAACACTGCTGTAGATACAGCATGTACCTTGCTGCTGGTGCTCCTATGACTCCAAATATTCTTCTCATGCTATCATGTGTATCACCAGCATACCAAACAGAGACCTACACAGTGCATAATTTAAACCTATAAGGCAAACAAACATATTGGAGTAACTGAAGAAAAGGAATCCTGATTGGCAAGTAAAGATGGTCACACTAAACTACAAGAACCTAGTAGCTTCTTTTATTGTTAGAAAGAGCAATGTAGAGTTTAAATGACTATCAGAATATTTTAATACAGTAACATACAGACTCACTCACTAACATCAGGATTTTGGATGACCAAAGACTAAAGGAAGGATATAAGACAATCATTACCTCCATTAGGAGGAAGACAGTTCTCAATGCACTCCTAGTATCTAACAGGGAGCTGACAGTAACCTTCAGGAGATTTAGGACTCAAGCTAGCTCAGTGTGGCAGGGAGAAAGTTCTTGCAACAACAGAGTGCAAAGCCACTAAAGGAGGTCAACGAGAAGCATGACAAGCAATTGCATCCACAGATGTGGAATGATTCCATGTTTTGAAACTTTTGTTCAAACTTAGGCATTGAAAATTACTCCTCATGTTCTTATCCAGGCATTTGGGGATGAAACCTAAATGAACCCAAGTTGTACTCACCCTCATCTGTTCTATTTTCATTTATTTTGTACACTTTTTTCTACCTTTGGATCAAGGTGCTAGAAAATGAACTAGTACAGCACTTCATTCTCAGTTGTGGGGTTTTTTCCCCCCATATTTGAACTGTGCTTTAAATAATCCAGACTGGGGACTTCACCAGAATAGAGCATAGCTGTCCTTTGGCCACATGCCTATAGCTCTTCTCTGTGGACAACTCCAGCCTCTTCTTAGACTACCTATTTTCAACAGTGGTTTTGTGCTTCCCATACAGAGAGCACTGAAGCCTTTCTTAATTCACTGAAAGAAAACAAATACAGTTGACAAATTTCACAAAAACCACGCAAGCACAGCTGGCACATTTTAGAATAAACAAAAACACAGTTAGTGAGAGCAGATAAGAACATGGCTGATAGCAAAGGAAAAGCATACATGGAAGAATCAGAAGTCCCCAAAGATTATTCAGAAGGCAGTAAATGTCCCTGAACTGCAAATAGTCAGGGGCTAGCAACATATCCAGGGGAAGTACATCTCCTTTTCCTATTTCTATTATTTTTCCTCCTGACTACTATGAGACACATGATACATGCTAGGAAGACCTTTGACATGACACAGGGAAGCTGCCTGCTCTTACCTTTTTTGACTGATGAGAGAAACAACAGCAGCAGTTAAACAGTAGGGAAAAGACAGACTTGACTTAGAGTCTGATCTAAACCAGCAGTTAAGAGGAACCAGTAGTCACTTGATTTCAGCAAGAGATAGATCTTCATGCAACAGTCCTAGTTATATTGCTCATTCAAGCATGTTCTGGTCTTTAAGATGGGAGCAGACAGGCCCAAGATGTCAACAGACAAACACTGAAGGAAGAACACACTAAGAAGAAATTCTTATGAAGAATCTTCATAAGACAATTCAAGCTATCTTTTAGTTTGTCTACTCATTATGCAATGAACTTGAATTCTTTTCTTTTGAAAAAATTTCTCTCCAAATAATTATTTTCAGTTGGGAACCTTAAAACCAGGCAACTACAGCAGTAAATCTGGCAAGAATTATTGAGTGGGTAGACTCATGCATAGCTCTACGTGGTTGAACAAGGAAGGGTTAAAGTGACATACTATTCGTTTTTGTCTCCAACCAAGAAATAAAGTAAAAATAAGGAAATTTACTCTAAAAGATATCAAGAATTAACATGGCTTAAAGATCTCAAGAAGCAGTTCTAACTGTGCAATGTTTTCAAAATATGGGGACTTTACTAAGTAGAAAAAACAATAAACCTCTGAAAATAAAACTGACACATACTTATCATTTTTATATGTATTCCAAGGAGGATTTTCACAAGTGATTCTGTTCAGGAAAATAAAATGCAGAAAGAGTCTTTTTCTTTCTTTCCACTTGATATTTTAACTTTCCGAGAGAGATACAGTACTCAGTCTGAGGGGGACTGGCTAGAGACATAAGTTGTACAAATACAGGCTCTTCCTGGTGCATTTCAAGATACACCTGAAAAAGACATTCTAATTATCAGTATTTGTGTGCTGTTTAACAACATATCAGATGTCCTCCAAAACAGGATAAATGAACCTTGTGAGACTATAACACTTTCCAGAAAGTCTAGAACATACCTAAGCAAAAAAAAAAAAAAAAAAAGAAAAAAAAGAAAAAAACCACAAAAAAAGCCAAAACAAAAACAAAAACAGAAAACACCAAAAAAACCACTAAAACAAAACAAAAAGCAACCAAAAAAAAAACCCCACAACAAATACACCCCTCCCTCATTAAACCATAGAGTGAAAACCTGTATTTTACAAAAGACAGTACCCATGGAATGGTCTAACAGACTCTTCACAGAGGTCTCCAGGAGGGTATCAGAGCTGAAATATTTGGCACTAGTGGTTGACTAACAAGAAGTATTCCCAACAGCTGTTATGCCCTACTTCATTTGTGCACTCAGAACTAAGCAGACATATATTTGGCAACAGTTCAAGGCTGCAGCAGCTTGCAAACATCCTTCTGACTCAACTCATAACAAGGGGGCAGAAGAGGGAGCCTAAAACAAGACTTTCACAGTACCAAGCAAAGGTTACAAAAGCTAATGTGCTTTCCCAGGTTTTATAAAAAACGGTGAGCAGTTGAAAAGCACATATTTAAAAAGCAAATGCAGAATTGATACTCTTGTAGCCTCCAGGAACAGGCAAGGACTCTACATCATTACTATACAAGTCCTTCATGATGTGGTTTACATCCATCCCACAGCCATGGGAAAAGATGCATTATATTTGTTGTATTGCACTGGATGATCTTGGATTAAAAAATTCATATTCTAGAACACTGACTCATGTTTTAATGAGGCAACCTATACAGTCTAAAATCCACAGTTCAGCATTCCATACTGCACAATGTCTGTCAGAATGCTATTTACTTGTGATATTTTTAATGCATTCCCACCACATTAAAAAAATGTGGTCTCTTTCTCATTTCCACTAATGCTATTTGTTTTCCATCCAGAACAGAATAAATTGCAATCTCCAGCCAAAGGTAAGGAACCAACAGATGTCCCTGCCCATGGCAGGGAAGTTGAAACTAGGTGATCTTTAACATCCCTTCCAACACAAACCATTCTTTGATTTTATGTTTAAAACACTGTAACTCGATTACATTCTAGAAAGAAAGTATATACTGCTGATGTGAGCAAATTTTTAGGTATTTAATTTGATACTCCTTGATTTTTCAGGCACTTACAATACACGGAGAAAATCTTCTAATGAAATGTGGTACATTTAAAATAAACCTTTTCTATATACGGAGTAACTTTCTTACTTAGTATTAAAATATAATCGTTCCCAGGTCCATAGTTTAAATGAAGCCAAAACACCAAAACTATTTGGAGTAAAACTGCATATGTATTAATAAAATTAAGGTTCAAGACCAACCGTAAAAAATGCAACTAGAGAAGTAACCTAAACTTTAAGAAATTTAGCTGAAACATCTACCAAACACAGCTGAATAACTAGGGGACCTTTTTTGTAATTTCCTTATCACATCTGACTATTCCTAATTTTAAAAGATCATTCAGGAGTTAATCTGCCTGTGTCATTACAGACAGCTTAGTAGAGCTGTCCAGAAGAGGGCAATGGAGCTGGTGAAGGGTCTAATGAGTAAATCATATGAGGAGGGGTTGAGGGAGCTGGGGTTGCTTAGTCTGCAGGAGGCTCAGGGGTGACCTTACTGCCCTCTACAACTGCCTAACAGGATACTGTAGCCAGCTGGGGGTCAGTCTCTTCTTCCATGCAACAAGTGACAGGAGAGGACACAGCCTCGAGCTATACCAGGTGAGGTTTAGGTTGGACATTTAGAGAAATTTCTTCACAGAAAGGGTGATTAGAAATTGGAATGGGCTGTCCAGAGAGGCAGTGGAATCACCATCCCTGGGGGTGTTCTGAGTAAAGACTGAGGGTGGCAGTCATTGCCAGGGTCAACTTGACACATTAATGTTCAGTCAGAGGCTGGACTCTGATCTCAGAGGTCTTTTCCAATCTAATTCATTCTATAATTCTGTGATTCACTTTGTAGGAAGGAGGAGTTTGCTGAAGATCACCATGAAAGTTAGTCACAAAATTAAAAAGCCTCGACCCAACCTCAATCTACAGAACTTCCTATATGCACATAGATACAGTTTATTTACTAAAATCCCTACAAAAAACCCTAAATCCCTAAATTACTAAATTCCTACAAAATTCACAAGGAAAATATTTGATTCCATACAAACCAAATGGATGGGTTTACCACATTTGCCAATACCATGCACTACTCTCTACCAAGAGTGTTGAAACCAAGCTTCTGGTTTGCTTGATCTAGTTACTGGGTTCCAGAGCAGTCAGAGATATTAAGAGCAAAATTAAAAAAAAAAAAATAATGTGTTTATACTTCATTTCTTCTGCCTATGCAGAAGCTCATCATTAGACTGGTAACATTTCCCAAAGGTCCTAACACATACACAGAAAATACAAAAGCATATTTTCAAATTGCAACTTAACCCAGATTATTCTACATGCTTGACTTGAAACAGAGGTCCCTTAAAGTGAATCTTTTCACCAACCCAGTGGACTTTAGGACTGATCCCCAGCATCACCATTCCCTTCCTACCAGTGAATGTGGAGTGACCATGCCAATCAGATTTAAAGAGTGTATTCCACTCAAGACTGAATAAAGAACAAAGTGGGAATTCTAACTACTTACCTGAAAGGCCTGTACACAAAAATCCTAGTCAGCAAAAAAAAAATAGCATGTAAACTATTACAATGAAACAACAAATTATAAGCATCTACATAAAAGTCAGGAAACTTCATACTTCTCTTCTTGATGCTGGTCTTCCTGGTCACTGAGTTCATCATCATCTACCATATGGCCAAATGGTTCAGAAGAAATTGATACCATATTAGACAGGATAACTCTGCTATCACTGCTTCCTGTAAGGATCAGCTGATCATGAGAATGATTGTATCTGACATTCCAGACCCTAAAAAAGTTAAAATCAGACAGAATGAGAGACTATTCATAGTAGGTAGTGCATCACTGTTAAGCAATTTTTTTAAGAGCAGCACTAAAAATTCATCTTTTCAATGTTTTAAATATGCATAGAAGTAACATGCCTCATTCCAAAGACCATTTTTCTTGCCATCTTCATTAGACTTTTAAGCTTCCATGTCACCTCTTTTCTATGAGGCATCTTTAAAATTCAACAATTAAAAAAAAAAGAAAACAAAACAAAACCAAATCACACCATTCAATGGTATCATTCCTTGAGGGTACATGCCAATTCATTGTTGAGTAAGCCAGATAAGTACTTAAGTCCTGAATACAAAAATTTCCCTAAAGCAAAATATGTATTAAAAATAGCCTTTTAAACAAAAAACTCACAACATTCTTACAGTGAAGTTTAAAATAGATCCTAAAACAAATGCAGGACTATATTTCTCTTCAATTTTTACATTTTACATATCAAGTTAATACCAAATGTCTTATGATTCTTGTTTTATTCTTTTTCTTTGAATATACTGAAGAAAAAAAGTATAAATAATGTTTCTGTTAATTCCCATCTTCATTTCCCTTGAAGTAGCTTTAGGGACTGGATCTATTTTGCAAGAATTACTCTAACCCAAATTTTATAAAATATGAATAATTCATCTTTTCTTAAGCACTGAAATTATCAGGCAAGATTCTCTCCTTACTCCAGCCACAGGCCAGTGCAGTAGATACTGGCTCTAAATGTTATTTCAGAGAATAAATTATTCACTTGCATATTCTGACTTAAGGACTGTGAAGAACATAAAAAAAGTTGAGCTGCATTACTGAACATTTCAACCATGTGACAACAGAAGGATGGATGGCAGCTGCTTTATTACTGCACATCAGGTGCAGCCCATCAGGCTCCATTTGGGAAGGCACACCTGTGTCCCAGCTGAGCCCCACGGGCCAAGTTCTGTGCTGTGCTTCTCAAAGGTGTACCCATCTCCCAACAATACTAACAACAGTTCCTTGCCAATTAGACTAATGTTGTCTAAACTCCTAATTTACAATTGCACAAGGAAGACTGACATGCTGAAACTTTTCCTCTGTGCAAAAAAATGATTATGCACAATTGCACAAACATAGTTAGTTTGCATTGCTCCTAAACGATAAAATAATTAGCTGAATAAATGATATAAGCCATCCACCCACAAAACAGCATGCAGATAATTTGTTCTACCAGTGGGAATGCTCCTCTAGTGTCTTCACTGGTTCTGTGACATTTCTCGTGTCCCAGAATTTCACCTTGCAGTCATCTCCACAGCTAGCCAGGTAGTACTGTTTATTGGGATTGAAGTCCAGGTCTCGTACCAGCTGCCCGTGTGCATTTTCTATACAATATATCTGCCTGTAAAACATTAAAAAAATTAAATGGTCTATAAAAGCTGACTGCACTCCACCTACAGAAATCTGTTTCCCTGGAAACTTGCATAATCCCCTTAGCACCCACAGACCTAGAGTTCCCATTGCTATTGCAGAGTTTAGGGAATTCCCAGTTGTTAACAACAGTGACTTGCATAGATTTCTCAGCTTGCTTTGACGCTTAGTTCCTTCCATGTTTGTTTCTATTAGGATCATCTGAAGTTAAAAGGAAATAGTAATTCCAGATGATTCTAGCACAGCTCTGTAACAAATTTATAAATGTCTGCTACTAAACCACAACAGTTTCAGGTAAGAACTTCTTCACCCCTAAGTAGTTATACTAATTCCCTATTTATGACATCTACTTCAGTAGGAAAAGCTGAGATGCAAAGGCTGCAACAGATATAATGACAGCTTTTTATTACTGCTCTGTACTGAATTTACCTTCTTGAACTCTTGCATTTATCACTAATTTACCTGTGGCCCTTAAACTACCCAGCCAGACACAACCTCATCCATCTGGACCACTTTAGAAAACATCTGTAGTACTGCTAACAACCTAGCATATCTATTCAAAACATCATGTGCTATCAGTTTGTATCCCTGCCTTGCCTCTTAAACTTGTGGGTTGTCTGATTTTTCCTGTTTCCACAATGGTATGACCAGTTTTCTCCAGGCCACCAATATATAATCTAAAGTTCTGCTTAGACTTGACCATCTCCTACAATCTTCACTGGAACTTTTCAACACTTGATGAGCTTTTTGTTTTTCTTTAAATGAAAAATGTTTCTCTTCAGTAAACATATCGACCAAAACTTCCTATTTCTTGTGAAAACTACATATACTTATGGTCTTCTGTCATGATCAGATAGTCTCTTGCTGTTAATACCTAACTACGAATACAAAGCAAAATTGCCCCAGAAGGAGAGATTCAAAGTTATCAGGCCTGTACTAAGCCCTGTCTTGACAGTTCTGGCTGTCACCAGTGAAATTACAAAGATATCTAGCATCAACACTCTCCTTAGAGTTTGAGAGGCTAAGGATATCATTCAGGTATACTTTCTACCAAGTATTCTAGGAGTGGAATTCAAGCTTCCACTTATTTTTTTAGAATATGTATATGGCAAAAATACTAAGTCTCAAGCATGCTTGCTGTGGTGAAACACATCTTTCCTTCTTCACTGCACTGTGACGGTGTTCACAGGGGTTTTTGGATAAGGAAAGAGATGAGGATTTGACTCCATGTTTCAGAAGGCTTGATTTATTATTTTATGATATATATATTATATTAAAACTATACTAAAAGAATAGAAGAAAGGATTTCATCAGAAGGCTAGCTAAGAATAGAATAGGAAAGAATGATAACAAAGGCTTGTGGCTCAGACTCTCTGTCCGAGCCAGCTCACTGTGACTGGCCATTCATTAGAAACAACCAAGATGGGCCAAATCACAGATCCACCTGTTGCATTCCACAGCAGCAGACAGCCATTGTTTACATTTTGTTCCTGAGGCCTCTCAGCTTCTCAGGAGGAAAAATCCTAAGGAAAGGATTTTTCATAAAAGATGTCTGTGACATCACTGCACCTTTCACTTTTTTCTTGCATTGCTTAGACCTGTGTGTAAGGGCTTAAAAATACTGTCCATTGTATATTCAGGACTATTCACCATGAAAGACTTTATCTGAACTTAACTATTATTCTGACCATTTGATCCATTTCCTCCCCAAATATGAGTATTCTTTTCATCATTTTTCACCCTACCTACAGCAATAATACATACACTAAATTTCCCACTTTCATTATAAGATTAATGCCAGACCACATAAACATTTTCTCCAGCTATTGGCTCATCTTATTCTTCTTACATATTATTTAGAATTTAGCCTTGGAGTCTGAATTTTCCTGATAAAGTTCTCTCTCTAAATCCAATCAGCCTAGTGTCTGTCTTCTCTGCTTCACAAGCTCTTCTCTGATTAAGACTGCTTCTTAGTCTAGTCTAGGAGTCTTCCTGCCAATCATTTTTTTTCTCTCCCCTTCTTTGTTTGCTATGTCCAAAAGAATGTACTTCCTCTATCTTGCAGCTATCATAACCACACTCTACAGGAGCAGCTACTGTAGCAGCCTCTAGTATTTCTCTTCACTTTACTGGTAGGACAGTTTTCTGCCCTTGATTCCTCCCTCCTCCTTCTTTTTATGCTTCTTGTACTGCTACAGTTTATACTGCCCTGGCTTTAAACTCCTACTTCTAGCTAAACTAATCATTATGAACTATTCACATAATAGACATATTACAGCCTAATTGAAGATGAGACTTACTGTTGTACATACTTTTTGAGTATACTGCAAACAGCTCTTTGGTTTAACCTAGTTATCAAACTGGTTTAAAGACTAATCAGTTTTTAGGACTTAATTATTCTGAGCTTTACTTAAAGTAAATACAATAGTGGTATTTCCTTCTGTTAACCAAGCTACACCTTTCACTGAGGATCCAGACTACCATATCCAGATAATCTAGCTTTCATGGAAGTTACTCAGAGAATTCCTTTAATGCAAGATAGATATGCTTCTTCTAATGAGACAGAGCATGAAGCAGACTTTACAATATTTAATATTCTTTCTTCAAAACACAGGCTTTGGTTAAAGATCTGCATGCTAAATGCTAGAAATAGGACTACAAAAAAAAAAGCAAATTAATAAAACCCCTTCTCCTTTGTCCTCTCTTTCCACTCTTGTCTTTATAAGGTGTCTTAATAAATCTAAGTACACATATTACATATAATTTTTATGTAATTTTAGATTTTAGATGAAATTTTAGATTTTTATATATAATTCTACAAGGCAAAGAACATGATTTTCAAACACTTCACAGGAAGTGACTTTTAATTATTGTATTTTTAACTTTCCTTCATTAAATAAATCTTTTCAGCAAAACCACAAAGACTAGCAAATAAGGGATTTATTGCTGCAACTCTGAGCTGGCAGGAACCACTGAACTAAATTTAAAGTCATCGCCCTTTAAAGCAACAAAAGTTATTACAAGACATCAGTCTTCTCAGTTTCCTGATAAATTACTATGTGCTAAGGGGATAAAGTGTACTTTTAAAAAAGCTTGAAGAGGCTTTAGTAGTCATGGCAACAGATGTGCACAACATCACTCATTTGCTTATCAAAATCACAACTAGGAAGGGGGGGAAATGCCTTATTAGGTATATTCAAAGCTTTTATTTGGTTATGATTTTGATAGATTCAGTGATTTCTTACAACCAGTATGCTACAATCGTTAGTCTAGTATAGAACACTTTGTTAAAATCAGAAGTGAAGAGTGAACTTGTGAATTGCCTTCAAAGATTAAAGTCACCTGTAAATGCTATGAATATAGTTCATAGCATAGTCAGGACTGTTGTTGAAGCATTTTCAGGTTGAATTACAAAACAGCTTCATTCAGGTAATTCCTATGTATTGAACAAATCCTCGTGAGACTAGTACATGGTTCAATAAAACTCAATATTAGAAGAATAGTTAGTTAGAATTGAAGTTAGAATTGAAGCTGAGGGGGAATACCAGAGAAAAATCTTTGTTAAATTGTAACTATATCAGCTATGCAAGCCTTTCTATTCCTTTTATAAGCTATAGGATTGCCACTTATCATTTCAAACAAAAAACTTATGCTAGTGGCAATGCAAAAATCTCCCTCCAAAGGAGATTGCTTTTCTAGAGAACACGACTGCAAGCTGTCCTTACCTCATGCTCCGTGTGTCCCAGCCTCGGACAGCGGTATCGTTGGCCGTGGCAATCTGGGTACAATTGTGGTGTGGACTCCATCTGCCTGAAGTAAATTTTAATTGTCCTTTCCCTTCCAAGGCTGTGGAACTAGACAGCTAAAATAATGAAACAAAGCTGGCAATGTTTCTAAATGTAACACTAAAATGAAATTAGTTGCAATGAAGACAAAGCTGTTCAACAGCCTATTGCTCCAAGTGCAACAGACTACCAAATCTGAAGATTGAAGGAAAAAAAAGTAAAGAAACAACAAATAAAAGCTAGAGCTAATTTTCTATCACTATTTTTTAAAAGGCTTATGCAGTGTAACGTATGCCAAATTATTACAAGTACTGTACTCTTCTATTAACTTAAAAAGTTTCAGATCATTGTTGAAACAGTAGAGAGACAATATGGGCACACTGCACAGATTTGTAGCTGTCACATAGACACACAGACACACGTGCATTTAGCTTCATTAACAGTCTTACAAGATTTTTTTCCATGTCAAAATGCCAAATTTTATCTGTAGTAACAGAATTATGGTGTCAAAGACTCTTTTTGATAAATGTATAGCAGCTTTTAAAAATAAAGAAGCCAAGGCCCAGGTGCCCATGTCACCACATACATGCCTGTGAAAATAACAGTAGATACTAGATTACAAATCTACAATCTGTGAGATAAAAAGGTTTCAGTTCCAAAACCAGGCCTGCACATCCTAGAGCAGGCAGCTCTGCATCTCCACAGATAATGAAAAGAAGGTCCAAAGTAATCAACTTTCTCTTGGAAGTTGTATAGCAAGTTATCCCCCAATTTCATGTGCACATGGGGGAAATCAAAGCTGCCTACACTGCAAATTACTTTTACTTCCGATCATTTACTGAAACTGTTTAATAGCTAAAGAGAAAGAGGAAAATCAAAATATTTGCATTTAATCAGATATAAAATTTACACATATTTCAAGCAGCTACACAAACAGCAGACTTATTTGGTCATCTTTTACACAACTTTCATATTTCAAAATGTTTCATTATGAGGTATTTCACAAAAGCAGATTACGGCACGGGATCCTGTTGGATCCTAACGCAACATAAATATTCTATTTAACGGTAGATTTCTCAGCACAAATATTATGCTTTGATGGATGAAAAAGACTAAAACATACAAACTGTTTACATAAACTTTAACTGATATCAACAGAAAAATATGCTGCCAATACTAAATGGCCTAAATCTATTTGTATATTGTATAAATGTTCATGTATGCATTTTGCTAAATTTTATTACTACAACTCCACCAAGAATATCATATTTCTTTAGCATTATGATTAAAAATCAAGGAATTACAATACTAGATTTTTTTTAAAGAACATGGAATTCCCAGCATGCAAGATCATATACTGCTCATGTGTTAATGAATAACATTAACACTTTGGCCATACCTACTCCTCTAGAACAAATACTGTCTGAAAACCTTTCTACAACTCACAGATTATTAATAGAAAGAAAAAGCACTGCACAGAACACTGGACACTGGATAATAAAATTAATTTTTATTTTTTGACACATACTAGATTCCAGGCTCAAGAGAATATTCATAGCTTGTGTAGGTCATTTCAAAAACTAAATAAGTTTCTTTAGAAAGCAGACTTGGCCATTCAAAGCTTAGATTGGGGGGAGGGAAGCCAATGTTATCACTGACAGTAAGACAGAACCAACAAAGGGAGTATATTTCCTCAGGTATTTAAAAAATCTGCTCTTGAGATGGAAAGCATTATAATGGTCAAAACATGACTCAGGGCAGAGGGTCTTTGTCAGCAGTAGACTATACTTTCTCCAGCATTCGAGACATATATATAGACACACACACACACATACACAAACACACACATATATATATATATATATATATAAAAATATATAATGTGTCTTCTCATTTTAACTTTTATAATGTAAGCTACTATAAAAAGATTATAAAAAGATTATAAAAAGATCAAATGGGTTGAGGCCAGCACACACATACTGTGATATTTCTTAATAACATATGAAAAAAATCACCTACATGCTAGATGGGCCAATTCATCCTTGCCTTCATAAGCAATTAATAAGTAAATTAAATGACATCTTTCCTTATACAGATGTCCAACTATATATAATATACAGACAAGTTCTTAATTGACTCGGCCTTCTTTTCCATGTCATCTATGAACCTGAAAGCAACTGCAAGGATTTAAAGGACAATTTGGAGATAAAGAAGAGAAATTTTCATACATAAAAAGGAATTCTTATGTAACAGAAGGAAGTACATGGGTTTCCTTCCTAGACATCCAAGAAATAAAGGAAACAAAATTGGTAGCTCAGAATCACAAATGCAGGTTCAAAAACACCTTAGTTGTAATTTTAATTCATACTGAATAGATGGACAGGTAAGTAAGTGCACTTTTTACCTTGAAATCTTTCCTCCACTTCTTTAAATGCAGAAAAGCTAACTACAAAAGGGAAGGAAAACATGACCTTCCTGTATTTTAAACATTATTCTTGCATGAAGGTTAAGATCTGTGCTGCCCAGGGGATAAAGACATGCAGGTGTGAGGGCCTCACAGGATATTTTAGGTAAACAATTCATGGTATTATTTTATAAACACAAAATGGGAGTTACATTAAGGAAAAAGGAAAGGAATAGAGTACGACTCAATGTCTACTTTTAGACAACAAAATTATGAATTACTCTTGCAATGCACAAGGATCACACTGATTTCAGAAAAGAAATCTAGAGAAAATGAAATCTTGAACAGCGTAAAATGGTTACTGGAGTATGGATGGATTTTACATTATTTCTAAATGCTGAGCTGGAACAATGCCTAAATCTGGTGACACAAGAAGAAAAATAGAAGGGCAGCATGATATTATACTGCACTTGCAAGACAGCAACACTTTGAGGTAAGAAAAAAATCTTCTAAAAAATTAAACAATGTAACATGATCAGAATAGAACTGTTTATGTTATTCTCAGTGAACAAAGGGGTTTTACAAAAACAAAGTACCAAAATACAAAAAAAATCTCTCCTAGGATGTCCTAGATCATGGACCGATTTCTGTGCATTCAAATCAAAGTATCAATGACTCCAACTTATTTTTGTCAAAATATGAAGGACTGAGGTTGATTTTCCTGCTTCAAAATTTGATTACAGAAGGTCTGACTTGAAAAGAGGAAAGGACAGGCACTATCCTCCAAAAAAACCCAAAACCCAACATATATTAAATGTTAAAGGGTACACAAATTATCTAGGAAAACCACAAGCAGCATGGAGACCAACTGTTCATGCTCTCTTCCAAGAAAAGAGCTATGTGACCAAGAACAGAACAGGAAAGTACTTAGAAGAAAGATATATTCAGGGCTACACTAAGTAGACAAACCCAAGCAGACTATTTTGAGATTGACATTAAAAGGCATGAATGTTTTTCTGACTTGTTATTGACAGAAACAGAAAAGTTGATGAGGATGGTAAATTGAGTTCAACTCCGCCCACTGCAGGAAACCATGCCATGGAGTCCTTTCAAAACTGTTCTTGACTCCTGAACCATCTTAAAACTATTTACCTTTTCAAATAGCCTCATCATATTGGCAGCTCAGAGCTATTCTCAGAATAGCTAAGTAACAGAATTCACATATTTTTAAGTGCTGAGTTTTTGCATTACAGTAAGAAAATATTTTTATTCCTTAAACATAAGTTTTCTGCTTTATACTACAAAAATTAAACTAAATAACCAGTTCATCCTCTGAACTATATTGTTATTCCTATATGCTGATGATGCATTCCAAGCTCTGCCAGCAATAATTTTCATTATTTCACTCCTACTTCTATCGTTAAGGTGACCATTAAATAAAATTGATTCCAACCCTATGAGCTGGTTCCTATTCTCATTTTGATCAGTAATTTCACTTTTATTTTTCTTCTGACAGTTTTCTGCCCTCCTATAGTTAATCTATGTTTATTTTAGTTGCAGTAATAATGGGATACTAAAAAATTCTCCACTGAATTCCACAAGGTATTTCCTGCCTTGAGAAATAGCAGCTATCTTGCCAAGAAAGCATCTCATGCTTATTCCTAACGTTCTCTCTATTTGGATACATCGCTTTTAACCAGATAACCTGTGAAATCTTCCCCAAAATATATTCTGCCTTGCCTGGAATGCCACTGCTTGATATCATCTGTTGTTCTGAACCAAGACCACATGAATGCTGCTAAATAATCCACAAGAAATCTAAAAGGAATATAATTATAATAGTTTGGATTAGAATGATCAAAGCCACACCTCTATTTGTCCCCTTTGTGAAAACATATGAAAACCAGAAAAATATCTAGATTTTAATATCTCTATTTCATTCTGTTGCACTCATCTGCCATGCCAAACATACTGCATTTACTCAAGGAAGAGTTCTAGCAATTTGTTGACATCTGACCTCAAATCTGTACACAGAAATATTAACTGTCTTCTTCTCAGCAGATTCTATCCACACCTTGTGCATTGTCTGGGCTTCTCTTGGGTCCAGCTAATGATTATAAATGGCAAAGAATAGCTAATTTAATTGCAAAAGGTAATGATGCAGTAAGCATAAGATTAGTTTCACCCCAGAAGGTAATGTCCTCAAAACAATAATAAAGGGAGTGATCAAAAGTACAGGAGAAGCTTGTCTTAATGTAAATACAGGCAAATTGAACACTGTAAGGTGGAAACATGTTAGCAAAAAAAAACACTGAAAGAAAATAAAAAACAAAACCCCAAACCAAAACCAAAATGAACCCAAACAAACCCACTGAACTGTACCGTAAATTACAGTTAGCAAATGTTTCTTATCCCAAGCTGACTAGATAATTCAGAGAATGAACACACCAATAATTTTATTACCAAGAAGCTCTGAATCTATTGGGAACTGCACAATTCTTCAGGCTAATTTTAATGAAACAATGTGACTTGTAAATCACAGGCAGATACAGAAAAGGAACCAAATAAGACTCTGAAGTTTTGATCACTGTAGAGAAGCAGAAATTTTGGCCGATACAAAATTTTAAAGACACACATATTTTCAGGTTTTCATTTATATTATACCTGAATATTAGACAAGCTTTCATAAACATGAAAGTTCCATAAAGAGTAGCATTTGGTTTACCTCTTGCCCTTAAAATGCCCTATAATATATACTTATGCTAAAAAGGGAAGCAATTGAAAGGTGTTGTAAAAACAGGAAGACCAGTGATGCACCAGT
Organism: Molothrus aeneus; assembly: GCF_037042795.1. Lineage (NCBI taxonomy): Eukaryota > Metazoa > Chordata > Aves > Passeriformes > Icteridae > Molothrus > Molothrus aeneus. The sequence continues at coordinate 81,217,567 of NC_089648.1, read as the reverse complement.
GTAATGAATACCCCCTTACCTCTATTGCCTGACACAGATACAGTGGAACTGATCTTACTTTTAGTTAACAATGATGCTATTATTCAACTTGAACACTATCATGTGTTTTTTACAAAAAGAGAAAACAATTCCAAAACACTGACATTTCTATTATTTTAATCCTAGGCTCTTGATTTAAGTTTTAGTCACAGCATTTTTTACTTATAACAACACATGTACACACACAGAAGTACACTGTTCTAAGTCTATAGCAACATATATATTTTCTAATGATGTTCTCCCCTTAGCAATCCCTGCAGAATATTTAAGTTTACTAGTGTTGAGGAAAACATTCAGTAGAGGTAGCTTGGTGTGCAGCTGCAGTGCCAGCTGCAGACTGAGCTCTGGATGGTGGAGGGAAATGAGGCAAGGGGCTGGGAAGAAGCACTGACCATTTGCACAACAAAAGGCACAGGGACCTGTGTCACCAGTCAGTTGACTGGACACTCAGAGCCACAGCAGGAGCAGAGGATGGAGAAGACTTTTGCTGCATAAACTGGAGGGTATAAAACCTCAGGATTTTCTTTATTTAGGGTCCCTCATGAGAGGCACCAGCCCAGACTGTTGTTTTGCTGTAGCACTGTGATTAAATGACTTAAGGGACGGAGAGGACTGAGAGACTGCTTGGGAAACCTGGGATGTGTGAGAGTGGGGCATGCAGGGAGTCCTGCAGGGCCCTGTCAGCCCACTGGAGGTGCCCAAAGTCTCTGCTCATGGGAGTGTGACTGCCAGAGTGACTCCTGGATGGTCAGACAGGGACATTTCCCCAACACCGGCTACACCCCACTTAGTCACTGCCTGCTTGAAACAAAGCATGTTAGGTGATAAGACAGCAGGTGGCTAAGAGATCCCAAAAATGGACAACCTTTCATCTTAATGAACAGTAAAGACAACTTTTCTTGTAATTTACGTAACCTCCGTGTAACTGCATATAAAGGAAATGTGGTTTTTTTGGTTTTTTGTTGCTTTTTTTTTAAATTTGCCTTAACATGCCTCTTTTTTAATATGGCAAGACCTGATTTCTTTGCTTTAGGCTGTTCTATATCTGTTTTCCAGGCAAAAAAAAAAGCTCTCATTATCAGTATCTCAATGAAGTCTCACTTTACATTCTGATCAAAAAAAATTAAAATACAAATCATGTACTTTTTAGAATTACGATATACTATGCATGCAACAATCCCTTATAAACAGGATATTCACAGAAAGAAATCCCTGTTTCACCAGCAGCTCATTAGCCTACAAACACTCCTTGTCCATGGCGAAAATCAAATGGAAAATATATTTACTACTTACCACTACTAATGCTATCTGTTTTATAATCAACCTGTTCACACAGATTTCTCTCACATTCTAAATACTACAGCAGCAAAAATTGGGGTAGAGTGTTGATTTATGGAGGAGGGTTTTACTCTTTTTTTTTAAAGAGAAAGCCAACTGTGTAACAAAATATTGCTTGTTTTTCTTTATTGCTCTTTGTAACTGTCAGCCCTATATATTTTTTGCAAATATAAAATTGCTGCAAAATAAAAGTTATTATTTTTCAGCCATATATACAAGTACACAGGGAGTTGATTTCTTAGTAAGGAGGTAATCTTTGAATATTTGAGAAATGCACCACAGTCACTTCTAGTCCTGAAAAAGCCTATGATACTGGACTTCAGCTTGTCTTAATTTTCATTACTAGAAAGTCTAGCACAAGCCTCTTAAAGAGATGCTTATGCTTTCCTCAGTCTTGTTCAGCTGGACTCCAGCTAGCTCAGGAATCTACAGATATGTGTAAGATAAATTTGTTGCAGATCAAAATTCAACATTCAAAAATTGCAAGAATTCCAGTCATCTCAGAAGTGACTCACTGTGCTCAAGATTTTGATGCATGGAGATATGTTTTCTGATAGTCAAGTTTCAGTGAACTTTCTCTATCAGACTTCACTTTAACAGCAGTGTATGACTTGGTATTGAAATAAGTATCATCTAAGAACAACTCAAAACTGCTGGAGCAGAAGACTGATTATGCTAGACAGTTATTCTCAGGTAAAATTTTAATCATAAATAATTCTTGTTTACACTGCAATCACATGAGATACTAGATTAGATGGAAATACAGAGGATCAGTCAAATTCAATATCAAGCCTCCTGAGGGCCTGACTGTAAAATCTGAACAACATTCTTAACTTCTGCAAACAAAGGTTTTTAACAAAGATTTTTAAATGCTCTAATCTGAAGATGTCAGTCAAAGGTTGATACATCTACTTTATTAGGTGAAGTGGTTTCTTTGATACAGAATTTCACATTTGCTTGTATTAGTTTCCTTTCATAAAAATATAAACATATAATGTCACAACTTAAATCCCCTTAATTCCTTTATCACTTTGCCTTCTAGAGGTCTTTTGTGCCATCAACATTTGATGTACTACAAGAACATTTTAGAAGTAACAATTAAAAAATACTCTAATAAGTAATGCTACTTGAAATACTGAAAGGATCTGTAAGCTGATTGCTGCTTTGAGGATAAAAATACTGATTCCCCAAATCATGCTGAAATTACAAAATTTGATAGCATCTATTCCTCTCCAAGATTACACAGATCATAATTCTAGCAATGGAAGGAAAATGGAAATCATAGTTATCTGCACAAATATTTGTGTGATAGAGTAGGAATTTAGTTTTGATAAAAGAATAGTATAAGGAAGACACAATATACAAAATTCTAGTAAATAATTCCCAAGCGATATCAAATGAGGAATAAAAACCCCATAAAATTTGGCATTTGTGACAATATTTCCACAGAGAAACTGATGATACACCAGAGAGCAGCCTAGAGGAAATCATAGACTCATAGAATGGTTTGGGTTTAAAGGGGCCTTAAAGATCATTTAATGCCACTCCCCTGCCATGGGAGGGAGGTTAGGATTAAGAAAAAATCTGAGCGAGTTATGAGAAAGTGGTCAAACGCTGAAAATATTCATTAACATTCAAAAGAATTTCAGCAAGTGAGGACAGAACTGCACAAGGAGTGAAAGTAGGAGAAAGGGAAATGCTAAGTTGTCTAGCAGTCTCAGTACTTCAAGGAGACATGAGGACCCACAGCATGGAAGCAGTACCAACCCCAAAGTTTTTCAGTAATGCAGAAAGGTTTGTGTCTTATGCAGACATTAGGAAAGAAATACTAACTAATGGAGGTGTAATGCAGGGGATACATTGCCTGACAGACAAGCTCCTGGAGGTAAGCTGTCAGAAACTCTCAACATCAATTTGATAAAAACAAATACTAATTTGAAGCCTTGGAAGGCAGCATAACTATTGAAATTGCAGGTGAGAAAAACCCCTCAAGTTTCTCATGTAGAGAAGGAACCCAAAGGGCTTAATTATAAACACAAAGTATTAAACTATATTATATTACGTTGTCATCTATTTGCATGCAGTCAGGTCATATAAACAGGGAAGAGTTTATGGACACAGTGTATTGAGTAAGTTGAAAAAACTGATTCTGCAGCATCCAGGAAAAGAATTAACCCTGAGCTAAGGAGTTAAATGTGACAACAGATCAATTGAATAGCAATGTCCTTGGCATAACAAGTTTCCATTTATAAGCACAGACGGAATCATTTGAAGTTTTCTATATACATTCTATCATATGGCATAATCAGACAAAAATCTATGCCAATGACACTTATTATATATGATCCTGAATAAGACATTTTTAACAATAAGTGAAATAATATGAATAAACTGTATATTACTAAATTAAACTAACATTGAAAATTCAAAGCAGTACATAGCAAATAGAGAAACTTATGCTTATACAATCAAGAGTTGTAAATTAAATAAAGGGCTGCATGGTATTAACCAACGTGAGTTACTACACCATTATCTGAATTCAGCAACCTTTGGCTTGACTGATCATTAATTTTTCCACTTGTAGACATTCACCAAATCAGCACTGCTTTATTCTAGATTTCTCACTATAAGAGCAGTAAGGGGAACTCTAGAACAAAGAAAACATTTACCCGCTACCGACAGGTACTAAAATACTACTCTTAAACACTCTTGAATAAGACAATGGTAGAATATTCATTTCCCCCACCTACCTTATAGGCAATGAGATACTTCTGAACGAGTAGTTAAAAGATTAGCAAATTCTAGGCTAAGGAATGCTGTTGTTTGGACTATATTAAAGTATAGCATGTTTTGTTAAAAAAAAAAAATTCTTACCACAGCTTTGGCTGAACTTTCCTGCAAATCCCACAATAATATGTTGTTATCAGCCAGTGAAATAATCTTTTTACCATCTCCCATTGGCTCCCACATAACACTGCAAAACAGAAACAGAAAAACAACTCAACGTTAAAATCCATCCGAATTTGAACTAGAAGGCCATTTTAATTCTGTGGATCTAATCTATACCAAAATATGTTAAACCATATTCCTTCTGGTTTCCTTTAGATGAAATCCATCAGATATTTTAAGTCCAAAATCTGCCATTAACTAGCAACTTGTAGCAGTCATTCTGCATACACAGAAATACAACCAGAGACCTTGATGTACACTAATTTTAGAAGGCTTTAGTTTGAAACCTGAGAGTTGTTCATATGGATTGTTATGCATCCTTTTTGAAGGTGCACCAAAAATCATGAGCCTTAGTTTTGATGCAAACTTCTTCCAACTCTTCAGTTGTCATCATGACTTAATCAGCATATACTTTTAACCTGTGATTCACTTCATGCTATACAGGAAGGAATGCAAGAAATCAGTCCTCCTCTCTTATTCTGTCTATGAAAAGCAGCATATTTAAGCCAGTCAGGATGGGCAGCTCCACTAACTAACTAGGCACTCTAACCCTAATAAATTTGCTGGAGGTAACAGTAGGATTTAAAGAATACTTGTCATTTTATGAGAATACGCTTCTATTTTTGTAATTTTCTAACACTTTTGCAGCCTCCTAATAATTTTAGACCAACCATATACCTGAGGGTAGAGATCATAACTTTAGTATCAACAGGTTAATGGAGAAACTTCTTTCCATTTTAAGACTGAACCCTCAGCTATCTAAAAGCATTTGATATGCTATTTTCATCTTTTGAGCCTAGTTGAAGTCTGACTGCTTGAAGTTTCTCAGAAGTCCATGACTAGACCCAAGTTTTTTAGTTTGTTTTGCTTTTTGCGTAAATCAACTCAGTAACTGGATGGTTGGAGACTGAAATGTTATAATTTATGGCTTAAACATCTTCATGAAAGACTTTTGCCTATTACAGCAAAACTGTATAAAAGCTGCAGAGAAAACCACCCAAACCCTGAATGGAGCCTTGGGCTGCATGTTGATGGAGATAAAGTGACTCAGGCCTGGGCTGGGGAAGAAGAACACATTCCCAGAGGGATCAAGCTGGAGACCACAGCCCAGGGCTGTCAGCTGCCAGGCTCGCACAGACCCTCACACCAAAGGGTGGGGGGAGAGAGGCTTTGGGTGTGTGCTAAGAAACCTCTGGTGAGAGGCAGTGACCACCCATCCTCCACTGTGCAGAGCTCAGCTGTAGGGCCCCTTCCCCCCAGGAAAGGTGATGGGGGTCTCATGGTCCCCCAAAAGCCCTCCCAAACACTGCACTAGAGCAGAAACTGAGTGGCAACCTCACAGTTGCTCTTTAAATAATCTATAAACAGAAGACAAGCAATTATATATGTTGTATTTTACCCTGTTTTGTTATCATCTAACTCAGGATGCTTCAATAAAGCTTGCAGCTAGTAGTTTTTAATATAAAAAAATAAAATTAAATCCTAAAGAGAACATTACCTTAGCAAAAAATAAGAGTATTTAAAATATTCCCTCAAATGCACACATGAAAGGAACCCACTATCTTCTCCCATGCTGCAAAGATAGTTAACACTTTTATCAATAAACATACTGAACTTTTACAAATGAACAATTCAAAGTCCTCCATTATAGACTAAGGAAGAAAAAAAGCAACATGCAAACACTTTCATTGACATGAACTGCAGTTATGCCACAATGTTGGACAAAGCAAGCATTAACTACTGCTTAACTGCAATTACAGAAGTGACGACCACTTATTTCCATAAATTGAAAAATTTTGCTGGACTGAAAACTCTCATGCACTGAAAAATGGAAAATATACCCTTGCATTTGGTAACTCAGCAGACCATCCTGCAGCTTCCATGCAGCCCACCAGAAAAATTCACATATTAAGAACTCAAATATTGTGCCTGCTTTGCATTACAATGATTCCAATTTAAAGATTACTCTTGCTTATCAGATAATCAGGACATTAATTCTAGGAGACAGGAGATCAGACCAAGTACAACCTGGAACCCACTATCTCGTTCCCTACCCAAGTGGCTCTACAAAACAGCCACATTTCTGAATGAAATAAGTTCTGGCTATTTTACAGTGTATTGAAGTCTGCTGCAGGGAACACAAGTTACACTTCATCTCAAAATTCTCAGACATTGAGATCTAATTCAGAGTCCAACTGAAGATGTGGTGAAACGAGAACCACAGCTTCCTAAAAAAACCTAGAAGGTAAGGTGAACATTTTAGCTAAAAAGCTGCTGATCAGTGAGAATTAAGAAATGAAGGGTTATTTTGGACAAGAACCCCAAAGACAGCTAGGCTTTATTTTGACTCTTGCATTATTATTATATTTAGAAAAATTAAACTGCTTTACAAATAAAAAAAGCATCCCGACGAGGACGTGCCACAGAAAAATCACTTATTTCTAAAATTTTTTTCATTAAATTATCATATATATGACACACTATCCATAGAGCAGCTGCTGCCATAGACACCATTTCTATTCTGTTGCTTGAACAGGGCTTAAAAAACTTGCAAAGTGAATATTATGGATGTTTGACACATCAGGAAAGAAACATATAACTGGCTTGTCTGTAGATCAAGTAAGGTGGTCAGCCTAGGAAAAACATTTTTGTAGTATCAGCGTCTGTCAGGAAAACAAACAGGTAAAACTCTTGCCCAGCCTTCTGGAGGCCTCAGGATGACTATATTTTTTTCCACATACTTAGGCAAAAATTAAGGGCTGAAACAAACTTATTTGCAAAAACAATCTATGCAGACTTACCTTAAAGAAAAAAACATATCTACTTTTGAGAAGGATAATTTGAGTATTTTCATAAGGGATTTTTCAAAGATGGAAATATGGATACAGCACATCCTTACTAATTTATACTGTTTGTAACAAACTGCATGGTTGGCCAGGGGAATAATATTTAACAAAGCAGGATATTCCTCTGAGTATATTTCTCCAGTGATTTAAAACACATGCCTAAGATGATCTAGGTTGCCTAGATCTGCATTGATAGTTGAAGAAAATTACCACTCCTTCTGATCAGAAGAACAGAATGCTAAAGGTTTACACAGACCAAGCACAGATGTACCCTCTAACGCCTCTAATCCAGCAACTCTTAATTCTGGGGGAATTTGAGGTAAAGAGACTGCAAGAAGCAGCTGGGACTGTAAATGATGTGGTCTCCCTAATTTACCTCTCCATCACCATTGCTAGAGCCTGAACACTGGGATGGATGGACAGTGGGAGGCTGCAGGGCACCCCTTCAGGTCTCACAGACATTTTACCAAATAGACACACTTGATCACAAATGTACAAGGGTCAATTCTTTCATCCAACAGGCATCCAAAAGACATTTCAAAACCCTGAATTTTTAACTACTATGTAAGCAAGTGTCAGTAGCAACATTGCTACTGAATCTATAGTCATCCCAGAATATTGTGCTGGAAAGAATTCTACCCTAAGGGATAAATATTCTAAATAATAAATTCTTAACGGGGCTTTGGAGAGCAAACTGGAGTCTGATACCAAGAAAACAGGGGCACCTGTTCAGTTAGTTCCTCATGAACATTTAAATTTTTCCTGCATAACTGATTTTTTCACAGTTCTGCAACACTGTTTAACATTTCCCACTAACATTTTAAGCAATTCAGTAAGATTGAACATAAAACTATTAGAATAAATAGAATAGTAGTAGAATAAAGAGAAGTATCTATTTCACCTGCAAAATCAGCTGAGGCAGACTTCAACCCTCACTTTTTTAGTGGTATGAATAGCTTAAGTGACATTTCAAAGAGGAAGAAGACCCCTTTTAAAAACAGCTAAATTTCCTTTCAGTGGGGAAAAATCCCAACTAATTTAGCAGTAAAACTGGGCAATATGGTAAGAACAGAAACTAAACTATGTTCAAGTTGGGATGGAGAAGTAAAATAGTACTCTACAACCCCCTTTTTTTTTAACTTGCAGAGTAACACAATTTGTGCACTATTTTCTGCATCACGATTTATGAATCCAAACTAAACAAAACCAGCTGCAAAGACGTCATAAAAACTAATTTTCATTCAAGCATATGGAATCTATTTAACTTATTAGAAGTTATAAGTTAACTGAATGCATATAGTAAGTTCAAAAAAATGAACAAATAACTACTTTTCCCTTTAGTATTTGCTTCAGTGTCAGATTTTAGCTTGACTAAATTTCCTTCTTCTTTACATGATTAGAGTCAAATTCTGATTAAAAGCTTACATAATAAACAGGGCATATAATACAAAGTTCTATTACTTCAGTATCCAATTAATGAATCACATTTATTCCCTAGAAAAAGTGATTACATTGAAGAGCCTAAAGTTTTAAAATTGCACAATACTAAGCACTCAAAATTTCCACAAACATTCAAGGGACTGAAAATGAGAAAATGAGTGTTCTAAATTACTCTGCTGGATTGAGACATATTTTAGAGGATGACAAAAGTAGAAAAGGAAAGAGAAAATGCAAGAAAGACAACTAATGGTCGAACACTGAACATTTGTATTTAAATATAATAAATTATTTTATTTACAATAAAGAAGAATCAAAGATTCAAGAGAGCAAAATCCTGGAAAGAATTCAGGATCACACAGAATTATGAAGAGAGCAGAGACAAATACAGTTTAAACTTTACCAATTTAGAAAGGATCAAAATATAGAGGCCATTATCAGTACTGATAAGCAGCTGTTAAGAAGGATTCCCAGTGAAACTTGTCATGTAGCAAGTTAGGCCAAAAAAATTGTCTCTATACTTACTGTAATATCAGAAGTGGCTGATGGAATATGTGGAATGAACCAAGTGTGGAATAATTATTATTAAATGCTGCCAATTTCAGATATATAATTTTCTGAAATTCTGTTCATCATGTGAAGATACAATTAATATCTACTGGGCAGCTGTTACAACCCCTCCTCCTCACCCAAAAAAATAGAGTTCAGTTTATACACCAGAATATGCAACTGACAGTCCTGACACTCTCAAAGAAACCTCTATACAAATGTCAGAGGGAGCTCTGTCCTCACAATTATATTTCAGGTAGTGGGACATACGAAGTGTTAAAATAAGATTAAAAAACTTATGATTGCATTTATTACGTCTTTGCTATAAAACATATCTAACAGCTACCGTACCACATATTCAAGACCATATGATCCTTCTAAAAGTATTGTTACTTTTGGGTTTATATTAATTAGGTTTGGACTATTAAATTATTTTAGACTTTCTTTATTTTTGAATGAAACCCTAAGGTAGAACTTTTACACATATATCCTGAAGCCTACAGAGGGGTTCTAGAGAAGAAGTAACATCACCAACATCATGACAGGAAAAGAGAAGTGATACCCAAATAACTCATGCAAGTGTTAGAGCTATTAAAAACACCGTTCTCGCTTTTGAGTTTCATATTCTCTCACTTCTTAGATTTTTTACTTGAAAATGTTTTGGGATGGCTTGATTTTGTGGGCTTTTGGGTTTTTTAAAATAAATTTAAAGGCCAAAAAAGTAAGTAAAACACTACTGGATTTCAGTCATCTGTCTTCAGGGCATCAATTATGAATGAGCCTAACTTTGATCAGGTGACTGTGTGCATTAATGGAATGAACATGATGAAGCAATAAAATGTTATGTATGACATTTCTACTCAAGTTGAAAGGACTATAAGAGTAATTTTTGTACCTCTGTAAAAAGCCAACCTTAATGAGGTTGATTTGTACTGTGGATGGCCAAGGAAGAGATGGTACTTCTCTGTACTCTATTTGGAGACCTTCAATGAAATGCCAAATAAAATCTAAGTATTTAAACTCTGTGGGAACAGCTCATTTATAATAGCTTTCTCCTTTGTGAATTCAAAGTTCTAATTTAATATTTTAGTGATAAACATCCTGGAGTTCTTGAAACATCTGTGACTCTAAAGAATTTATAATTTCTCTTCCTCTCTACAGTCTCTTAGATATGGTAATATTTGCATGTTCATATCTAGGATTGATTGAGTGGGATACACCAAAAAAAAACAAACAACCTGAGCTAGTAGAGCAGCCTAATGAAGTAATCTATCATTATTACTAACATATTCATCCCTTTCAAACAAATTTTTAGCAGCTCTTGTTTTCTACATAGAACATGAATTCCTCACCTTTCAGGCTTCTCAGAATTGAGTCTCCACTTATATTGCCTCTGTAACCTCCATTATTTTCCCTTTACAGTTGTATTTCACTGTTCATCTAACACTTTTCCCCTTATTTATTTTCATTTTATTCCACATTTACTCCATAGCTCACAATCCAACTTACTTCACTTGTTCCCCTCTCTTTTGAAGTACAGAGCTTAGTACTGAACAGGATTTGCCCTATTTTATATCTGCCACCTTTAGAAAGCAAAAAGTAAGATGCTAAGCATTGAGAGGCAAGCCTGCCTCCAGCAGAATCAAGAGAAACTCCCTGCTGTGTTATGAATTCAAGATCTCACAGATTATACTTTCTCTTATGGTCTGTAGTATCTTCTTTCTCCAAGGACTATCCTGTCAAGTCTACTACCAAAAGAGTCTGCAGCAAAACTGAGAGAGAAGTAGAACAGGAGGCTACTATTCTAAATACTAAAATACAAGTCTTCAGGGGTTTACCTGACAAGAATTCTGGGGATTCCTCCAAGCTGCACTCAGAGGAATAATCAAAATCTCATTAACTGCTGTCCCATTTCCTTGGCCTCTCCTATGCGGACAGAACTGCTTCTTGTAAGATATCCAGTGGCAAGTTCCTTTAGTTGAATCTTACAACATTGCAGAGACCAACATGCTTACTGTTATATGGGTTTAACTCTGTATGAATACATACACTTATCTACAAAAGGAATTTATTGAAGAGACTTTTTTTTTTTAAACACACGAATTTCTGTGTGTATCTGGGGTTTTCCACACTGAAAGTAATTCATCCAGGATTTTTGCACTTGAAATCCTTCCATTTTGGCTTACATGAGGAACAGCAGGCAGAGGATGAAAAAATCTTAGGCTAGAATCAAACAGAACAATTAACAGGCCTATTTTTTGGCCTAATTTAAGCATCTGTTTAATTTTCTGAACTCTCTTTATGCCATACAAGAGTTTGAATAAAAATGCTGATGAGTCCCAAATTCAAAGCTTGGAGTCAGTAAACAATCTCAGATACTAAAAATGAAAGGTTATGCTTAATTTTTAAACACAGTAACTCATGCAATCCAGATAAAATGGAACTGTAGAAAACAAATTTCTTTTTCACTTGACTGTAACGTTTTGGATATTAGATTTTTGCCAAAGGTTTTGTCAAGACTAGAAAATTATTTCAATAGATCTTGAGTGGGAAGGGCACAGTGTTCAGTAACACAACAGCAAAGTTTAAGATTTTAGTCACAATTGATTGAAAACCCTCTTTTGGTCTTGCTTCACACAAAAGAGAACTGGTATTAAGTATGTCTCCGCTGGTTTTTAGTAAGAAATTTCAGAGAAATTGGAGCATAGAATTCCATAAAGGAGATGAGAAAGGTAAGAAAGTGCAGAATGAGTTCTTAACATCAGTAGAGAGTTGAACAAACCCAATTCCTGACACACCAGACCTAGAAAAAAATCCACCCCTTGTGTTTCTTAGTGCATGATACTAGAAACAAAAATATGTGAGGTAAATTTCAGCTACCAGGCTCACCTTGAAAAAAGCATGATAAGGAAGGAAGCAGAGCAGAGTAAACATGAGAAAAACTACAAGCAAATAAAGCCCTGAGGAGGGTGGTAGATGCTGGAATACATAACCAGTCGCATGTTCAAGGAAGTTTTGCTTTTTTTCCTGATTTACAATCAAAACTCACTTATGACCTGCAACCAGATCCATAAATCTCATGAAGCATCTGTGCAATGGATACCAAGACACACAAAAAATATTGTGCTACAAGCTGCTATCTGGAGCCACTGTCACAAAGGTTGACACCAACATTACATGCTTCATCTCTAAACTGTACTGGCAACTCTGCCCACTCCTCCAGGCCCAGCATAGAAAGATATTATAGAAGCCCAGTTTTTTATTTAATCTTTTTTAGCATGCATTCTGACTAATAATAGTCAAAATTAACTTAAAAAATGAAGCCTGTATCAAATCATTCATGGCTGTATTCACACTGCTCCAGCATACTGTGGCATGGTCACACTAAGCTCGGATCCAGCATTCAGCCTGTGGTTTTCCAGGCAAAACATAAGGGTATGTGTGCTCTAATGACAAGGCAAATGACAGATCCTTCTTACTGCAAGTATATGGTGTAAGACCACCACTGATCTTATAGTGGTTGTGTACACCAGAACACTGGTCTTACATTGTGGTTTGAAAAATTGTCAATACAATACTTTGCATTGACAAAAATGGCTTTTGTGATTCCTATTTGGTTCCAGCAGCAATCAAACCCTTACTGTCTAAAGGTTTCATGTTTTTCTAAACACTTAAGTAGTGTAATACAAAGAATATTTACCTTGCTATTTGCAGCCAACACACCACTCAGTGGGGTGTGGCCTTTATGTGACACATTTAGCACAGAAGGCCTAATTTACTCATTTTTGAGTTGTGTCCAATATGTGCGAGACAGGAATAGAAAAGTCTGCTCTAAAGCAAGATCCTCTAACTCAGCTGTGCTTTCCTGAGATGATGTGAGGAGTACTAATGCCAAGTATTCTCTTTAAACCTTTTATCTCTCTGTAACACTAAACATTTTCAAATCTCCATGCATATATATACACATGCACATAGGTAAAGGGCATTAAATAGCAGTAGATATTTGTAAGCACTAAGTACTGAACAAAATCAGACAGCAGATGACTGAAAACTGCTCATGAGCATGTTATCAGCTGTTATTAGAGCAAAAAACAAATTCTGGACATTGATATAATTCACATCCTGACAAAAAGCAGTGATATGCCTCCTATTCCTCCTTTAGTGATCCGGCTACCATACAAAGTTCTGGCATTCCAGCATCAGATAGAAACTGATTATGGAAAATTAAAAGACAAAAAGCACAAAGCCTAAAAGATTAAAACAAACTACAAAACCTTTCCAATTTAGTAGGGAATATTAATTATCAAAAAGTGTCCACAATAAAAAGTGAAATTAAATAATAAAATAATTACAAGGAGGAGTACTCATATTAAAATATGTAGCAAAGAATTAAAGGATGCTACTGAGAAGAAATTTAACACTCAGAAAACCTGTATCTTAGAAAAAAAATCATCTATAAATTTTGAACGCACTGATATGCCCTATCTTTTCAAGACCTGCCTAATAAATGGCATCTTGAATTTACCCTTTTTCTTTGGTTAAAATTTAATCTGCAAGGTTCAAACTAGACATCTGTGGCTAGAAATGAATGCTTAAAACTTATTATATGTCCTGCATCTGGTCAGGAAGCAATGTCATATACCCACATCTATAAAGCACCAAACTTGCAAATACATAATGGACAAATTTAACTTCCTCTTAAATAACAGAAAGGGGAACAAACTTCTGTAATAACCTCTTGCTGTATTGTAGCTCTCCTTGTCTTGACTTATACAACAGATAAAGAGTAGTTACACAGGCATCATGTAACATAATGAATTCGTATCCTTATGAAACAATAAATTACTCACACTAAATCAGTCCAGTGAAGACTAAAAAAGAAAAACTTACATGCAACATCAAATTTATATTCCAAAAGATTCAAATTCCAAGTATTATACCTTTGTGCAACAAAGGCTTTAGATGGGGGCAGGTGGGGAAAAACACATTCAAGCAGTACACAGGCTGTTACTCCATATGTGTTTGCAGGACTTTAATATATGTTTTAATCTATGAAACATCTGGGACTAAAAATCCAATTTATACCTTTTTTTAAAGATGGAATACTTTTAAGGCGTATAGCATAGTTTCTTCAATATAAATCTGCACAAAACTAACAGCATGAGTCTATCCTTTAGGCTTTTTCTAGAAGTATAAAATATGCAGAATCCTACCAGGCCATATTGCCATGGGCTGTGTTGTCAAGGTGACAGAGTAGCTCCAGGGTTTGAGTGTTGCTTGATGAATCATCAGGGGATTCATGACTGCCTGATTCCAATTCCTTCGGCATCCTCCAAACAGCAGCACATGTCATGACTTTAGTGTCTGAAGCTAAGCAACAGAGAATAATGTCAACAGATCATTGTATGGGAGATGCATTTTGTACACACTGCACCAACATTTACACAAATCTATAAGCAATGCACATCTGCTGTTTGAAATATTTAAAAATCTTATACCATGATGAATTCAAAGAATGCAGAACATGGCTACAGAGGCAGACCTCAAGTTAGCAGACAAGGTGCTGCAGAACTCATAATTAGCCTGTATTTGACATATGTCTTCCTGAACAAAAGCAAAATTAGGTGCTTATGAAAACTCTTTGGGACGCATGTTTTCCAAGTTTCATTTCCCATACTGATGTTAATGAATATGGCAAGTTACATTGCTTGATTCCTTAACAGTAAAGATACAGACATCATTTAAACACTTCTAACAGCTATCTCCAGTTTAATCCAGAGTGTTATCTCATATCCTTTACTACCAGCAACTGTTTATTGCAAAATTAGGTTTCCCAAGTAAGTATATGCCTCTAACCCCAGCAAATAAAAATGGCTTCCAAAAGAAAAACTGAACTTTCATGCATATAGCAAAGTATTACAATGTATGAAGAACAAGGCAACTGTAGATTGAAGAGAAAATACCATATGATCTGTGCACATATGGCAGTGCCCATCACCCAATATAGCAATTTGTAGCAGTGCAGAATGGGAGGAGACCAGAGCAGCAGTGCATATGTTCACACTGCTCCAGCCACTGGTCCAGGGTTCAGTGAGGATGAACGGGTCAGTGCGATCCACTCCAGTGGGAACAAAGGAACCAGCCACAGCCACGGTGAGCAAAAGCAGGGGGAGCAACTGCTGGCTGCAGGATGAGCTACATGAGGAGTCCAGAGGATAAGCAGCAAGAAATGATACATCTTCTCTTCTGAGGTCATTTTCCAGGCCTCTATCTCCAAGTACATTTTAGCTGATTTTAGTCAAGAGCGTGATTACAGAGCCGTGAGCAAACGCGACCAACTTCATCAGTGGAAAGGAAAGTGGCAGCAGCTGCATGTAATGAGAGTGTTTTCAAGAGGAAGCAAGGACACTGAAAAGGCCTTCTCAGGCTAAAATGATACTAACAGAGGAAAAAACCATGTATTATAAAGGTCACCAATCTGGATATTCTATATGGAAAAAGAGGCAGCCAAACAACACAGAATAGGACAAAAAGTAACTGATACATAGTAAGTCCTGAATACAAGAATGAAGAAATGTTTAAAATGCAGTCATATGAAATTAAAAAAAAAAAAGGTCATTATGTGAAACCTGGAGGGAAAAAAAGGCCATTTCTGCAACAGGAAACAGGGATAGGAGGAAGACTTTATATGAATTCAGAACACACAATCACTGGATATTTGATAGATTGTGCTGAGCACGAATTGTATGTATGATGTACATATCTGTTCTACAGTTATTTGGATATACAAGTTGAATACAGTAAAAGGAGACCATACATCTAAAGATGATAGAAAATCCCTTATTTATTAACACTTAATTGAACTTTTTCTAATTGTAGAGCATGCTAACTAAACAGCTATTTCTGAATCATTGCAGGCAAATTGTTTACTCTAGATCCACATGCCACTGAGGAAGAGAAGAAAGCAGCAGTGGATGGCTACCTTTCCTTAGCAAAGGGCAAACCAACACACAGTGTGCTTTGTACACCACGCAAGTAATAAATGACTTAAAGTGCAATATAGCTAAAGAAGGGGAGACTTATCAAACGTTTCACTTCAATGTGACAGACCAGTAATGAACAGTTTCTGGTAGATTATAACTACAAAAAGGTCTGTACCATGCATATAAAGCATTAGCCTTTCCACTATTATCAAGATCATGGCAGAGAATCACAAAAGCAAGTCATGGAAAACAAACTACATGCTCCTCAAGCCATCTTTCCTCTCCAGCACAGCACTGCAAGTCTTAAGACAACTTTAAAATGTCACGAAGAAACTTAATATTTAGGAAACAGATTAAAGAAAAAAAATAGTCTGCACAAAAAACACTTTTCAATACACTGATAGGTTCTACCTTCCCCGAGAATTACCTAATAGATATTATCTTTTTCTTTTTAGTTGAAATTTAACCTACAAGGTTTCAACTAGTAATCAGTGGTGAGCCCAATTCTTAAAATTTATGGTACAATCTAGGACATAATTAAAAATGATGAACCAACTATCACTTCTGAAGTAGTTTGGGGATGGAGGGGTGTAGTTTGGGTTTGCTTGGTTTGGAGGTTTGGTGGGTTTTTTAATGTTTTTGGGGGTGTTTTTTTGTTGCTGCATTTTACAAGCTAGCTAACAAATAGAAATTTTTATACAGCCAGATTTTTAAAAGGATAGAGACTGATTTTAAGTATTGTTCACTTTTGATAAATTTAAAATTACTTCTACTAGAACATATGTGAATATATGAGATGTGAATAATGAGATTATGAAGGCCATCTTACACAGCAGGTGTCTGAATACAGAAACCAAAAGGGCCCTTTCCATGGGCCCCTTCCTTTTCTCATGTGTGACATGTACAGCAATATCCAACATTGATGTTTCATTATCCTGGTTCAGTTTCAATTTGGATTTCTCATTTCATTTACAAAAATCTGCTGTTATTCCACTTTTCTTAAAATTCTCTGATAATTGTGAAGCTGCCCGTAAAACTTGCATGATCACCTCCTACACCATATCTTTTCTGAAAAGTTACAACAGACCACATTCTTATGGTTTCAACTTTTCTTGCTAGTGGATGGCTAGGTGGTCCCAAAATTATTTCAAACTGTGGTTGGTAAAACATGGAGCAAATGCATTAACATTTCAATACCCTGCATCTGTTCAAGAAGCAGTGAGAACATGTCATATACACACACCCATAAAGCACCAAACTTGCAAATATACAATGGACAAATTTAGCTTTCTTCTGAATACCAGAAAAGAAAAGAAAACAAATCCCTGTAATAAACTCTGTAGTACTGAGCTCTCTTTGTCATAAGCAAGAGAAATGAGTAATTACACAGGCACCATATAATATGAATTCTCATCCTTAACAAACAATAAATTACTTCCACATAGGCCAAATCAGTTGAGGGAAGACTGAAAATCAAAGACTGAAGGGCAACATCAAATTTATATTCCATAGAAAGACTGAAATTACAAGTATTGCTGCTTTGTGGAGTAAAGGTTTTAGATGAAGGAAGGTGGGGAAAAACATTCTCAAGACATCTTTCCTCTAACCACAGCACCACAATCTTAAAGACAGCCTTGAAATGGTATTTTAGCTTCTTCAAACTGGAGTATTAGCTCCTTGCACAATCAGATTTCCAGACTGGAAACCCTAAAACAACTAAACAAGCGTCATTTTGAAGACTGAAGGAGGCCAAAGCATGAGTGTATATGTATGTGTGTACATATATATATATATTGAGAGAAAAATCCCTCAGAAACTTGAGGTGATCCAGTCTCCTTTAACACTTTGGTGGTTTGAAAACTGAAGTACAAGTTGGTGCAGAATTTCGTGCACTTCCATGCCTGTTTTGCTTTACTGGGACTAGCGGTGAAGGATAAATTAAATTGCACATCAGAAAGGGATAACACTAAAAGCCAACAAGCACAAAACTTCGACACTCAGCACAGACATTATCCTCTGTTTTCAGATGGGTTTGATGATGATGAGGGAAGTGATACACCACTTTCCAGCTGCTGAATGTCCATCTATTTTGAACAACTGTATGTGCATTGCAAATATTCTCATTTTAAAATTTGGAGAAATTCTGGAATTAGATACATGGCTGAAATCTGTGGAACAAAGACTTTATTCAGAGCACTACTAACTTCTCCTTGGAAAGTTCTGACACTTTGTTAATTCCCAGATGTGTGAAACCAAAATGGAATTTCCAGAGCCATCCAGACAATTTTAGATATGGCTAGCCTTAAGGAAGGCTTAATTTACTTTTATATAAGGAACATTTTAAAATATACCATTTTCTCGTTTGTAAAAGAGAGGGCAAATCTAAGTGCTGAGTGAAAGTGTCACTCTTCTGATAGATGAAGTGGAGTTTTTTCTGGGTCACAATTCCCCTTAATAGAATAAACACTAGCTACAAACCTCCAAACACAAAATCCACGAACACAAACAGGAATTCTCACTATATTGAAATCTAAGTCCCCACAACAAGCTTCCCATGGCCACATGAAAAGCTCACTAACAGTATACAGTAATTGTGGCATTACCCATATAGCCTTATTTCCCAAGTGATCATATGAAAATTTAAAAATCCAGTGTTACTAGGTAATTTCACTACCACCTCTGTAGTGCCATTGCTTATCTAGAATGCCTAAAGGCAAAAAGAAACTCCAGGTTTTCCCATCCTTTACTTTCTTCACATCACATTACTGCACATATACATACAAAATGACAATGTTTTTATCTACCCGCTCTCACATTATCTCTTTAAAATGCTAAAAGACAAGTATGAAACTAATATCTAAATGGCAATACCAGTTATTCTGTAAAAGAAAGAAAAACAAGGTAAAAACACGGTGTCTCTATGTCATGCATCTATGCCTTCCTTTAGTTGAAAACCATTTTTTGCATCCCTGCTTCACATTGAAACAAGAATTTTTATTTATGCCACAGCACCAATGCAGAAGAGAACAGATAAGGTTGTGTTGAAGTTTTATCACTGAGTATATTAAGAAAAATGTTACAAGGTTTACTAAGCACTACTGAACTTTCATAGAGAGTAAGTCAAAGGTTTGAAGAAGGATGTCCCACTGTATTCCTCACGCATTGTTCACATTAAATGATCCAGAAATGAGACAATGAACTATTGAATCTTTGTCATATTTATTCATTCTCATTCTAGAGGGGGAAATATTTGTTCCTTCACATCCCTTATCAAATTTATCACACATCTTCAGTATATCTTTTGCTAGGTACAGCTAAGGATGGAGCTAAATGTACTTGTTCCAGCTGCAACAACCCTCTGTTATACGCCATTTCCCCAAGTCCACCAATATTATCTCCTGGACAGAGGATAATATCTGCTAGAGTGACTGCACATAGTTTCATCTACCTAGTTCTGTTGAAATGATCCAGGCTTACAAACAAGCAAAACAGAATTTAAGGAATAAACAACTAATCCCATACTTTGACAGCACTGAATTAGGAAGCAACTACACATTAAACTGGTAGCAATAGGGGTACAGTAATCAAATGTAAAAAATAAACTTCGCTGAGTTCAAACTTTGTTGAGTTCAGCCAAAGCCGAAGAGATAATCATGGCTATAGAACATGAGGCCATCCTTGGTGCCTACTTTACAAGTTGAGCAAGTGAGAAAACCCGCTACATGAAGAGTGTGCAATTTGCAAAGGGTCACAACGTGGTCAGTTAATACCATTTTTCCCTGCAGCACCAAAAGGACTTCTCAATGAGGACTATTTCCATGACAATTTTTAGCTTTATATTACTAGCTGGTTCCAACACAAAAAAAAGCAAAAGCTGTAGATTGGTGGGACATCCCATTTATCTTCATCCAAACACTGTTCCCCTTGGAGAACTGCTCCAATTTAAATTAAGAGCGAGATATAAGCCTGGGGAAAAAATATCTGCCTGAAATTTAAAAATAACAAGATGTTACTATCCAGAGTTCAAAAAGAAACACTGTAAGGTTAACTACAGGTAGCTGTTACTCCTTGATAAAGTTCCTTCACACACAACAAATCAATTCATGGCACTGCTGCTGCTGAACACGGTGGCCAGCAGACATCCCTTAAAAACTACACAATTGTTTCTGTACAAGATGCAAAAATAAACATCTGTGGATATAAGAACACTGCTGATTCCAGACGCAATACAGTTGTTCAGGACACTGAAAGTCATTCCTGCTGTTGTAGAAAACTACAATTTTTTTATGAACTGGTAGTTTTTAAAGCTAGAAAGGATGGCCTGTGTACTTCACATCGCTCGAGATTTTGCCTCAGAATTCCTACAGTTGAAGACATGCAGAATGAAAGAAGTGAGCTTTGTCACATTTCCAGACTTAGACAGACAAATTTAAAATTTTAAGTAATTCAGAATTCTTATAAAGATTCTTCAGAAAATGCCACAGACCGCAAAACTACAAAGAATGCAACTGAACATTAGATACAATAAAATCTGTTTATACAGTCTTCTTAATTTATTCTCTTTAATAAATAACAGTTTTTAAAAGGACTTAACATGCAACCTCAGTAAACACACTAAGAAACCAACTGATATCTGGACCACTGATGCAGTACATCAGAAAACCCAAACAAGAAATACACAGTCTAATTTGTCCCCAAGGCAAACCAAAAAAATCCTCAACAGAACAAAACACAAAAACCTCACCTGAACCTACTTTAGAGAGACTTTCATCAAATGTTACTAAAATAAATACAAAATACAAAACATTCAAATAATATATGGAATATAAAAACCAAACCCTCAATGGAAGTGTGGATACTAATCAATATTCTGCAGTTTCAGCAAATGAGGACGGAGTACATTCAGAAACACACCAAATCTGTTCTCCTTCCTGTTTCAGGTGTGGACAGATGCATATTTAGGACTTGCTAAAAGTCAGTATTATTGTTCACCATGTTCACTCCCTAGAGCTGCTTCTGCAAAAGGGAAGCTATCTTGGGAAGTAAATACAGATATTAGAAAAAGATAAAGGAGAAACTTATTTTAAGAGGAGTAATTAAAAATAATCTTTATTATTTCATAACAAAGTTTAAAACAGTATTTTAAGAAGTTAGCATCCCTCTTAAGCAAAGTGTTAAGTTGATATTACTATAATTTAAAAGAAGTACAAGAAAAGAGTTCAATGGACATTTACCACCTGCCCCTCCCACCCCTCCACTCTTATCCAACATATTCAAGTGGATCTTAATCCCAATTATACAGGTCCACATTGGACAATGTTACAGTTCACTACTGCTCAATCATCCACCTTTCATGCTTCTGGCATCACTTGCTGAATAAAGCCCACCATGCTGCTCAGTCCTGACCTGTCAGAAGCTTCCAGCAAACCATATATAGGTTCCTCATAGCCATATCATTTCACATACCACTTCAATCTTTATGGTCAAACATTCTTTATGGTCTTTATTAATGAAAAACATGATCTATCACCCTTGATAGTTCTTCCTTCTCCCAAAATTCAAGCCAATTACTGCTAGCCTCCCCGTCTCTTTTTGAATAATTCTAAAAGATATTTTATATGTACATCGGTAATTTAATATTTTAAAGTTAATTCTTGATCACCAATAGCTATACACACCTGACTGAACTATCTACAGGAACAATGTTTTCATATTACTTTTTGCTGTCACTCTACTTCATTCGCCTGTGTTTAACCTTGAAACCTGAATGACAGTGCTTCCTACATCACTGCCTGCAGACATTCACACTAATGCTGGAGGAGCTGAAGTACCAGTGCCTGACTGGGTTTGCTCTTTGATCAGCTCAGGTGGTGCAAAGCCAGCTGTCTGCAGTGATTCTGTTGCCCAGGGAACAACAACTGAAGTGTGTACTTCCTAAATCTGCACAGGAGGCCCTTCTGCAGCATTGCCACAGCAGCTCGTGCTGTGCAAGGCTGAAGTGGTGAAGCTGCTATAGCTACAGCCCAGCTGGTGCCCATTAGTGCTCTCAGTATGACAGGAACAAGCAGCTAGTGCTCAGAACCCTCCTCCCTTCCACTGACAAACAGTTAGCACTCTTCCTTATCAATCAATGTGAACGTGCTTCTTCAAGTTTAATAGAATTAAGAAATAAAAACAAAATTACTCAGGTACACGTATTTTGTTTTAAAAAAATAATATGCCTTTCAGCACTTTTAATCAATTATTAAAAAAAACCCTGTATTCTGTTTATTCAGCATCATGTCCTTCACAAGCAAAAAAGATGGAAAATAGACCATTTGTTTTCTGGGTTAATAACTTCATCATTTGTTCTAAAAGCCGGTGTAGTCCTTGATTTTACATTTTTTTCTGAAATACAGAGGGTGAGATATATGTAGGAATAATGAGCCACAAGGAGTTTAATTTTTCTTTCCATAATTTAAATGCACTTTTTAGCTACCAAAAACCAGACACTGATTTTCAAAAAAACCTACCAAACAAAACAAAATAAAAACAAAACAAATCCACAAAACATGGAAGCACAGCAGCTCACTCTTCATCCTAACAGTAATATATATTTGCATTGTATATACAGATGCTCAAGGAAGTTTTAAAAACCTCACCTGCTGCACACTAACGCAGCTAGAACGATCTAAGAGTGTGCAAAGGCATGGGGTATGAGATGGAGAGACAGGTAAACCCATCATTTTCTATGGAAGAACAGGAGACAGTGTGCAGAAAGCAGGCAGCCAAACTGGAAAAGGCATAAATTGCACTTTTTAATAGTCTGATGCTTCTTATGCTATCCCAAGGTGATTTGAGATAATGTTTCAGCACAGTTCTTTTTTGCTGATATACTCTGCAGACATACACCTGTTTGAGGGAGGTCAAAATTTACTGATTGCACTTTGGGAACTGCCATACAGGGACAGCCCAAGCAAACTGCAATCATTGCTATACCAGTGAGCTGAACTCTGGTCTTCAGGCAGAATTTGGGTGCAATAATGTAAAAGCTGCAAAAACAGTGAGAACCACACAAGCAAAAAGGCATTGGCTAGCCAGAGAAAATCATTTGTGAGATTTAACTCTGTGCTGAGGAAAGCTGCACAGTACACCAATAAAACTTAATGAGGGATATTTACATGTTGGCTTCTATCATCAGAAAGGGGAGCAGAGCTGAACAGCGCTGTCCACGTTGCTACTTTTACACACACAACAGTTGTCTCATGGAGGTACCATGGCAGCTGTCAGTGAGATGAAATGTGCAAGGTGAAATGAAACCAATACACTTAAATTCCACTTGATATTTCATAAAGTATTAAAAACTGCACTCCTTAACAAGTTGATGGGAAGTGCAGATCACTCATCCCCCTGCTGAATTGGGACCTTTATAGACAGTGACATATTCAAGAGTACATCTATATAACCTCAAGCATTACCATTTTACTCCTTAGGAGTTCCAAAGACAAATATAACTTTTGCAGTATGTCTGCCTCAAGCAGGACAAATGCCACTCCATCCAATATCAGCAGTTTACATGGCTGCCTCAAGCGTGATGAACCAAGTTCTAACCACTAGCTCAATTGGAAAAGGTAGGTTCACCACCCCCTTACATCAGCCTTCCATGGTCTCCACTTGGTACTTCCCCTCAACGGAACTCCAGATATGTGGCCACAACCAGCAGACACAAAATTTCTCCCAGCAATAACTTGGGATTCAAAGCTTAGATCTTGGAATCATAATCTGCTTGTATCTTTACATTAACCTGACAGTTTGGGAATCTAGCTCACACATCAAGGAAAAGTACTTAATGGAAGAAAATAATTACAAACAACTACTAGCTAGATACATTATTTTGAGATACACTCAGTTTTCTGTTCATTAGGACAGTTACAAGTGCTACAATAAGAAAGGTATTCTTACTAATACAAGAGTAAGTTGTGGTTGGGATTTTTCTCAGTTCAAGGTATCAACAACTAGCACATCCAAAAAGTCTAAATAAAAAGACTAAATATTTCCCTACTCTAGTCAGTAGTTTTCTCAACTTGGGGCATTCAAACAATACATCATGTTGTTAGTTGGCTGCTAATAACTATGCAGTTCTCATTTGTTTACACCTCAGAAACACTCACAGGAGAGAAACCCCATGGCATTTTTTTATTGAACTCAAGTGGAGAAAGATATACAGCTCCTGCCTAAAAGGTTTATAATCTAAGAAAAGTAATTATGAAAACATAACCAAATAGAAATAAACCCAGAAATACCTTGGTGGTCAAATCTTCAGCTCAGGGATGGGATACAATTTCTTTGACCAAGTACCTCTTGTGTTTATGTCAAATGCAGTCTTACTGGTGTGTACAATCTTGCTGGGATTAGAGGTATGGAACTTCAGGAGGGATGGATCAGGAAGGTGAGAGGGGAGAATCATCTTTTAAAAACTTCAGGAACTAGAGTGCATAGAGCTCCCAGTTCAAATGAGAGATTATTTTTTAGGTTTAGGATTAGAAGGTACCAAAGTGGCAAAACGCAGTTGGCGTCTGGAGAAGGATGAAACAAAGGATAACACCATCCTCTGACAATGAGAAGGAGTTTCCTTTGTCCTTGTGTAGGACTTTAATAAGCTCAGTGTCTAGCAGACAGGTCTTTGCTATCCTCAGGATTGAGGGATCCCAGGCTGCCAAGACCAGTGGAAAAGTCAAGTTCAGGAATATTTAAAGAACTTGGATCCTAGTAATGCACCCACAAGAACTGAGGAATGGCCAATATATTTATGAGGCCAGTTTCAATTAACTCTGAAAGGTCATGGTGCTGGAGAGAGGTTCCTAAGGACTTTGAGAAAGTAAATGGCATTCCTATATTTAAGATGAACAAGAAGGATCTACACTAGTCATTCTCTCCTTAGTCCCCAGGAAGGTGACAGACCAAGAGAATCTGAAAAACATTTCTAAACATGAGGTGACTGGGACTACTCAGTACAGATTTATGAAGGACATGTCAGACCTCATGTCTGACAAATACGACTGCATTCTGCAGCGAAAATTAAATTCAAAACAAGCTTGGTAAAAATAGGGAAAGCAGTTGATGTTATTTACCTTTAACAAGCCTTTGGCCCACAACATCCTCACAGACAAACTGAAGGATGGGAAGGCTGGGTTCAAAACTGGTTGAACTGTAATTCTCAAAGGGTTGTGGTCAGTGGCATAAAAGTCGTCTGGAGCCAGTCACTACTGGTATGTCTCTGGAGCTGGCAGTGTGGCCAGCACTGTTCAGCATCATCATTAATGACCTCAGGGAACATCAGAGGAACAGAAACAGGCTGGAAAAACAAACCAACAGGTACCTCGAAGTTCAACAATGCTCTGCAGAAAGGGCCCTGAAGGTCATGGTGACAGCAATTTGAGCATAAGGAACAGTGGAGAAGTGCTGTTAGTCTACTAGATGGCATGTGCACCCACAGTGGATATCATAAAACTGTGCTGAGCTGCAAAATAGTCTTCACAATATCAAAAAAGACAAAAATATTAACCCCAAATTCTCATACTTCCTGTAGCTGTCACTCAAATTGCTGCAGTAGCAGAAATGTCCTAAGTTTTATGTCTAACAGTCAGAAACATTGATGCTTGCTTGATGATACACACATAAAAAACCTACCCCATACAAACAAAAGAATTAAGGCTGCGAACTATCACCTAGAATCAGGAGAAAAATCTCAAACTAAAATAGTTCTCAAAACATTTTAACATGGCTTCATAAGAGGATATGCAGATAATAGAATATGCTACAGAATTTATGTCATAATGTAACTACAATAACTCAAGATTTGCTACTTTATAAAAAATGTATCATTTTTATAACTATTTAAGATATTGGTAGCACTTGAATTGTGATGTTGGTAAGTCAGCAAGAGGGGGAAAAAAAAAGATGAAATAAGAAAAAATCTTTATCACTCTCTTAAGGGTATGAAGCAAGAGATACTCCCTTGGCCTCTCCAGTTTTCCAAGAAGGATGGGATAATGGAAAATGAAAGCAGGCTATCTTTTCATGGCAGAAAGAGCGTCTCAAAACATGGAATGCAAAAAAAGTGAGGTTACAAAATGTCTTAACATTTACTGGAAGGAACTTGCAGAGTATATTTGGCTTCACTTGCATTATTTGGGAATAACTGTGAAATCTAATACAAAACTAGTCTAATACAGAGAAAAGCAAGCCTTTAACTTTCACTTATGCAACAAAATCGTTGCACAAGGATACCTAAACACAAACTCTAGGAATTTACATGTTTCTACAAAATGTTATTTACTGTAACAATAGCATTTACTGAAGATGGGAAAAGAACACATTCTCTTGCAGTCTTCTATATTAGTTAATATCAATATTTGAAAATAAAGTTTAAAAACTATTTTGAATTAGAGACAGAAAAACACTTCTTTGGTTCTAAGTGAAAAAATAATTTAAAAAGGGGAAGAGAATTAAACCTTCTAAAAGTGAAAGAGAGAGCAGTCTGATCATTCAAGAGATTATCCCTCAATGACAGTACTAATTCAGAAGCATTTTATCCATTTTCTGCATTTAAAGCATTCTTTTCAATATCATGACCACTCTGTTATACTTGAATTTCTGTCATCTTCTCTCCTCCCTCTTCTGACACTCATTTTCTTTTGCTTCATACGAAAAATGTTGCAATTACCCTGATAATTGCTGTCAAATAAAGATGAGATCCTAAATCAAGGGATAACAAGGGGCTGTGCTTCAAGTTAGTTATATTATACATGGCCCATGGTCCCCCAGGTCTTACACTTTTCACTGTGCATCTGCTCTTGCACACCGGCTGAGACACTACTGAGCTACCTACAGCAGTCATACATGCAAGTGAGGTTATAGCACAGACTACGAAACGACAGCTACGTAACCTCTCATCTGGACAAAACTCAGTGTACATCTATGCACAGAGGCCTTCAAATTTGAACAGAATTAACATGGAACAATTTCTCAAGCTGTTCATCACTTGTGTAGCTTTTTTCATCATGTGGATCAGACAGGAAACCATTTCATTTAAAAGCTTACTGCAAACTACTTGTAAAGAAACACTCAAATTACATATAGCAGCTAGAATTCCTAGAAAAAAAACATTAAAAGAACATTAGGAATGCCAAGGACATTTATTTCTTCATTCAAACTATGGGAATAAATCTTCTGTACATCCTACCACTACTGCTGAGAAGAGGAAATATTTAAAGACACATTCCACTTCTGTGCCCATTTTAATGGCTCTAATGTATCCCATGGCTCTATCAATGATTTCCCCACACAGAGTGCTTTCATTACAGCAAGGCAAAAGTGTCACCTGCTGTCTTCAATACTAAGCAGATGAAGCATCACCAGCAGCATTATTTCCTGTATCCTTACTGATAAATTTTCTCTGCAGAATTTTTTTTTTAATACACAAGTTCACTGTGTGCAAGTGTAATGCACCAGACAGCCATAACTCATTGTAGGTTTATTGTTTTGAAATAATGGATTTTAAAGGCAAACTATTTTCAACAAAATTAAACACCAGTTTTGTGTTTGTACACTCTGAATCCAGAAATGCAAGCTATTTGTATGAAGCCTTCATAACCACTGCACCAGGGCACCTATCTTGTTTGAAAAAATCCAAGTGAAAACCAGGATGTGTGCACACAGATGTCTGCCCGCATGAGGAAATTTGCAGGTAACAGCTTTGTGCAGTCACACTTCCTTTTGCCCTCTGGTGGCCTTGTATGTCCCTACATGAAACAGAAGTGCAGATCCTAGTTTTGTAGGAGTTTAAAAATACATTTGAACTGGGACAATAAATGTGTTTCCACATATGTTTCCATAGATTTGAATAAGAATTTGAATTCTTAGGAGAAGCAGAGGCAAGCACAAATACAAAAGATGACAGCAACATAGAAACTTACTAATTATGCTTTTAAATTTAGATTAGATAAAGATTCTGCTTTTAAATTTAGTTTTACCTCTTCCTAGTGAAAAGAATTAATCTAGCTTTATCTCATTTAAAACAAAGATTTATCTGAAAGGCTGAAGTTAAAACCAGAGGAAGCATTCCACTGCGAGCTCCTGAAACAGCATTATTAGTGTAATAGTGTCAACTACCTCCTCTTGCAGACCTGACAGTTTCAGGTAATTTCATGCCATGGAAAGGGTGAGAATAGGAGGACTCAAAAGATGAGCTTCTCTGTTTACAAAAGTTAGTTAATGCATGTAGACAAAAACAGTTCAAGCCATCCCAACAGGATGCTGTACTCTAAAGTGGTAGTTACAGTTCAGGAAAAAGCTCTTTATATCAAGACTGACAGTCTTCTAGGCCTTGTGTGCAGCAGTAGATGAGGAAGTCAGCAAACCATCAGCATCCTTACAAAGGGCACTGAGAATAAAAGAGAAGTGATTGTTTCACAGCCCCATGAAAACCTGATAAGCCTTTCTATGAACTCAGAAATCACCAAGGTGGCAAACAACTCCAGCTCATGATCTGATTTGGTACCTGAAAGCAGACAGAAAACAAGTGCCTTCTTCAGAAGAAAGAACTAGTATGAATTAAGACAATTATCATCGCTAGAAACTTAATTTTTCCTCAATGAATGCGTGCACCTAATACCCAGTAATTAAACATTCTCTTCAAATTGAGCAGCATGAAGGTTTCACTTAAATTCATCAAGATTCTTCAAGAAGAACCTCCACAACAGCTACTAATCCTTATCACAACAAAACCACCCCATAGCACCAGACACTGTAAAAATGCTACACCAAAAAGGATAACTGTTTCAAAATATCCTCTTCTCTAGATGGCTGAAATTATCTCTAAAACAGTTACTCAATTTTGTGGAATAAGCCACACAACAGGATCAGTGTATTATTGAGATCAGCAGAACAGAAATTCTTGATCAGATCTTCATACTGTAATTTATTTCATATACACCTTATCACATCTTTCATCTAATTTCTGAAGTACTTGCATGTTTCTCTTCAATACATTCTCCAAAACAGTCTCTGTATTTTATAGAAGTCTGCAATGGAGAACTATGACAGGTATTTATTTTTTTGGCAACTTGCTTAAAATAATATCAGGTACAGGTCTCCAGCCCTGAGGCCAGAAAGCACAATCAAATGAAATTTTTTGGGGGCTAAGTTAAAAGAAGGAGGCTACACTCCAACTACTCATTAATTTCTTGGACTACATCTGGGTATCATTGTCTGTAACTTGGCCCACACCAAAACTGCTCAGGGAGCACCCTCACAGTTTAACAGTAGGCTCTACTGCAAGTCAGTCCCTAGGTCAATACCATGGCCCTGTTCCAAGTTATTAGAATACATATATAACCTTACAGTAGTCTAATATCCTGAGATTATTTATTTTACTCTACAGGTTACAATTTCCAGCAAAAAATTTCATTATAACAATATTACTGTAAAAAAACAACCAAGCAAACAAAAAAAAACCCAAAAACCAAACCAACAAACATGCAGCTGATTGATACCAAAACCTGATTATTCACCATTAAGACTTGCACAGCCAGCAGGTTCTATCCCTCACAAACTAGCAGGTAAGGCTTGTTTTCTTAAATTGTTTTCAGTGCTGATACAGCTCACACACACACTTTTCACATCAGCTTCCACCCTACCTGACATCATTAGAGTAAATCATTCCAAACATCAGACTTTAATGCTGTTATTTTTATCACCTATACTGTGACATACTAATTTTCAGGTTTTCAATTCATGTTTTCAACATAAAAGTACTCTTGTGGTCGTGAAAATACCCTTGCAACCCAATTTACAATTGCATAAACAATCAGCATAACCATTCTGTTTAGTTTGCTGGCACAGTTTAAAACAGCTGAAAGAGAAGCTGAAGCCTCTAGACCATTGTTCGTCTTACAGCAACAAAATTAAAAGTTAGATCCAACAGTATGGATCTAACATCTTGGCAAATTATTTCACCAATCCTTTCAGTAAATGCCACAGAAAGGAAGAAAAACAGGAAAATAGCAGAAGTTGCCACAGATAAAGAAGAAACAAAATGTAAAACAAGAAATGCTAATCAAAAACCAAAACATGCAGACATTTAACCACAACAATAGTTTTTTGTATGGACAGACAATCTCTGCTAACACCTAAGGGTGTTATCTCTAACATTTCTCAAGCCTCCCACTGACTGACTGCCCAAAAGCTATTTTACCATGTCACACTTCTTTGTGTTTTCACATATCCCTTAGTTGTTTTTGGGATCTCCTTATTTCTCCAACTCTACCATTGCCTTAATTTCCTCACTTTGTCTTTCAGCAAGCATTTCCCCTATTAGACCTGTGAGAGCAACAGTACAATTGTCTACAATTATGTTGTGAGACATGGTCCTTCACTCTTGCCCCTCCAAGCACATCTTTCTCCTGCACCCAGGGTAGCTGCATGCAATCCCAAAAATTCACCTCTGCAATGATGGAGACCACTACCCAGGTCCAACTGGAGATTCAGCAGGCAAACTATTTTCCACCTGCACAGAGCTTTCAGTCTGGATCATTTTTCTATTTCCTCCCCTTTATCTCCCCATCATGTCATGCAAACCCACCAGCAGTTTGCCTTAACCCTTGACTTCCCAAACAATTTTACCATTGCTAAGTTTCTGTAGAACGTGTAACAGAACACAGTAACTACCCAAGTAGCTGGCCATTATGCAGTATCAAAATCCAAACAAACCACTAGTTTCTTTGCTGACATGCTAAATAGATTCATCTGCATCTCAGAGCAATGCACAAATCTAGCTTATACGATATAATGAAAGCTATATTCAGATTTTGCAAATAATGCTGTATAAGCTATAATTATATTTATAAAACATTATTTTAGAATGACAGCTTTCTTGAAATTCATCACCATGATCATTCATTTCAACCTCTTTACTTAGTATTCTGGTTCACAGAGACCAGATCCAAGACTCACTCGAGAAGGAGCCATCCATTGCTGGCAAACTGGCAAATGGCTGTAGAACTCTTTAAACAGCTTACAGAAAAATGCCCCTAAATTCCCCATTCCTTTAATGATGTAGCTGAAGTTTACTTTAAAGGTCCACAGGAAATAGTCTGCCTCCATTTTAACAATATCCCAAAACAGCAGGTGAGGGACAGGGAGGATGTATAAACAAGGCAACAGATTAAAAATAAGTTCTGTATAAAACAAAGCAAATTCAAGGCATGACTCCCCCAGCTCCCACATAAAGCCACATAAAAACTGCACCCACCACTGCACATCCACCTAACTTGGAAATTCTTCAAACACCTCATAACAGTGTATGATAAGCTGGAATGAAATAAAGGGCATCATCAATATATTTCCAAGTATTACCCAACATCATATTAATCATCATATCAATGCAGGGATCCAAATTTTTTCAGCTATTTCTAGAGCTGAGGCTTCCATCACCTACTTTCCATACAAAAATTATTAAATACACCCTAGCCCACTGACTGTTGGTATTTCTTGTTGCCTCAGAACATTATTAAAAGTCCATGAAATGGCTTTCTGAATTCTCCTCCTATAGCCTGAAACTTGAGCAATATTGAGACTGTATACAGATAATTTTCCAATGGAGTCTTGCACTTTGTCAGGTCTCCACTGTTCTAGTTTCCAAGATACTCCCCTTTAGTGTAAATTACAGGGTTTTGTCATTTCACTTTTTCACAATGAAAGAATTATCCTCGAGTAGGCTAGGATGCTCTTCTGAATAATGAAGTAAGCTCCTTTCAAACTTGCAGTAGGAATACACATGTGAAATGATTTTCCCCTTAGCAGTTGAAGACAGTGCTTGGTTAGTTACCAACTTCTTGAAGACTAATTTATCTTCATTTTTAAACTTATTATATTTAGTGTACCATCATTCTCCTTGGTTCATATCATTATTTGAAGGGTACATTCTTGACCCTCAAACCCACCCCATAATTCTTCTTTTCTGATATTTAAGTGTGGATTTCTACTAAGAAATGCTATGATCTCCTTAATTACTTTGTCACCTTTCTTATTCACTTTTTAGAAGCGCCACTTCTGTCCAACTTTAATTTAATGAAAGTAATAAAAAAGAGAATAGTCAACTGACTACAACTAGCCAGAACAGTAAAAAAATAAGAAAGGTGTAAAGTTCCTAGAATTGTTCTGACAGAGATTTTCCACTAAATGCAGCATCCTCCATTTTAATTCTGGGCTATTGTAAAGCAAATTATGTGATTTCTGCTTTGCTGAACATAACTTTAGGATATTAATAAGTATCATAGGCAAATAAGTGCATGTAAATTTTCAGAGATTAGGCATTAAACAAATTACAATGCAACTGTAGCACTCTATCTTATAGTCACTTTTATTATCATCATCCAAAACACATCCCTAAATTGCATTGTTCTCTCAAGAATCCAACCTTTTAGTTTTTTTAAGACCTAATCTGTCTCATACTGAACTTTAACAATCTAATTTAACTTCTAAAGCTAGAAGACTACCAAACTAATTTCTCCCCTTGATTTTTACCTACTTTAAAGCTGTCAGTAACAACCTTATCCTCTTCAAGAGGAAAAAAAAAACCACACCCATTTAAATTCAGTTGATTTGCTGTAGTAGAAGAGAAAAATGATGCATCAACATGTCACAAAACTAATAGTGTTTGAGTTCTTCTGGATACGTCAGATATTAATTTTACAAAGCCTTCTTCCCCTGCCCCTGAGATATTCAGACTATAATCCTTCTTTTCTCCTCTTATACTTAGCTTCTTTCACATATTTATGCACTTTCTCTCTTCACATAGGGAATCTGGGATAAAATATAACATTCCTAATTCTCACAACATCAATTAGCTGCCAAACACATTTGCAAAAAGAGGAGCTACTTCTCAGTGTCTCCTGAAGACACATCCTGTCTCTCAGCAATGTCAGTTTACACCAGGATGGTCTTAATACATTTCTAGCACAAAATATTGGTGAGTGAGTTAAAAATGTGTAGCACAGGCAACTGCTGTGCCATCAGCATAGCAAATTCCTGATCTTTTCTGGGGGTTGGACAAGATTATACATAACTAGCAAGCCTAACACTTGAGAATAAAATCATCTTCCTATAATATCAGTCATAACAGTATTAAATTTCCTAAGTGGCATATTCATGATCAGTGAAGGGGGGAACCACTACAAATGAGGCGGAACTGAGTCTAATAAGTTCTCCCTTTGTAATTATGTGATTAGGTCACTATTTTTGAAGTGTGTGCATGAGGAGGGGCATGAGGAGAGACACAGTTCCACAATTTTTTCTTTACATTAAGACAAAATGTCCTAGAAAATGGAATTTCTGGTTAATATCCAAAGACACAATTGTTCCAATGCTACTGGAACAATTATGTAAATGTCATAATTGAGTTAATGTCATAGTTGTGTTAATGTCATAATTGAGAATGCATCATTAATAAAGCCTTGTATGTTTTCAATGTCAAAATTAGACAAAGTTGTAAATACTGATGCTAACAAAAAAAGGCTGTTTCCTTCATTTTGTCCTTAGAGTTAGGAAGGTATTTTCCTTTTTAAAATTTAGTTATACATTGATACTCTAGTAAAATATCTTGAACAAAGAATACAGAGCACCCTTTCATTTAACTTTACTGACTGTTTAGAGAATATAGTTCCCAAATTACATATTCAGCAAGGATTTAAATTTTCCTGTGATTTCTTGTGAACAAGAAGATGAGCCATCTTAGTTTTACTTTTTAGGGGAACATTCTTTTCCTGAAATCACAGAATTTAAAGATATCCAGATCAATGTCAGTAAATATTCTGATGGACTTCATGTAAAAAGGCAGTAAAGCCAAAAATATGAGTAGAGAGTCTGCATCCAGTCATGGAAATGTGCTATACTTGTCACTTTTGACATATTTTCTGAGAGTTTATAAAAGCAAAAGTTCATGTCAAAACAATGACTGAATTGTGGTTGCTGCAAGTTTAGTCATTTAGGGGCAAAAAATCTGATTTTATTAAAAGTAAGCACTTAAAGAAAATAATCTAGTGGACAACAAGCAAATTATTTTTTATTGACATAGAAGCATAGCTATTATGACTCATAAGTACATGACTTTGTTCTTCATTAGGTGTAATAAATAATAAATACATTTTAAGTTCTACCTCTTTATGCCTCTTTCACTTACAAGTCAAGGACAAGTAAAAGTATCTCACATATCTATGAAGGCAGGAGGAAAAAAAAAAAAATCATGCTCCCAGAAAGCAAC
Organism: Molothrus aeneus; assembly: GCF_037042795.1. NCBI lineage: Eukaryota > Metazoa > Chordata > Aves > Passeriformes > Icteridae > Molothrus > Molothrus aeneus. The sequence continues at coordinate 81,183,125 of NC_089648.1, read as the reverse complement.
AAGGGTAGATTGTTTCTACTACATCTGAATGAGGTTTCCTACCCACATGTTTCGGGAGAAAACAACCCATACACATTTACATATCCACACACATGGGAAAAACCTTCAGATCTAAGCATGATGGTGTGGGATTTCATAGAAGTATTTAAAGTATTGTCTTTGGAATTAAAAAAAACCAACAAAACAGCAACAACAAAACCAAATCAAATGTAGGAACTTCCCCATATAAGAGGATTTTTTGAGTTTTGATTAAGACTTCTGGTATATCAATTCAAGGCATCTCTCAACCAGAGTAGTAAAAACTTCCAAGCACCATCACTCTTCTCAAAGAGACAGAGTTGGCTTAAACTTTCTGTTTGAACCTTGACCCCAGAGACAGCCCATTGTTACCAGCTGAATGCACACACCCATTTCCCGTGCAGAATTCTGAGCTCTCAGAAGAAATTATCAAAAAAGCTTTGCATGTTGCATGATTTTGCTAAGTTTTATTCCCTCATGAAAAAAGAGAAGCAAACCAGCACTTCATGTGTATTTCAAAACATAGAGCAAGATTGCTGGTGTCATCTGTGACTTTCAGGCAGTAGTATTAACTATCAAGTAGTCAAGTAAAAAATAAACAAGATTCTCAATATCTCAATAACGTAACAGGGGAGGATAACAACTGGATACCGTGGAAAGATTTTCACTGCATTTGAGAAAAGAAATTTATATTCCCCAAACTTCCTATATAAAAGGCAAATTCCTCTTAACAAAAATCAAAGATCAGGACAGCCCTTCTATTTGCACCTAACAACATCTTTTTTTAATACATCAGTTATGATAACTCTGCAAATATGCAAGAGTAAAAGAAAACTCAGTATCTTTCCCAATACAGAAGAGGAAATTTCACCCTGTTCCATTAGCTCATCCAGTGAGCTAGAAAATGGAAAATGTATGTAATTCCACTTCTCTTCAATGCCACATTTTATCACTTCTTTAGGCAACTTCAAAAAACAGCTATTAATAATGGACACATCTCACATTTCTTCAATCTCCCAGTTTCAACAATGTTTAAGTCTTGACAGAAGTGCTGGGCCCAAACACAAGAGATGGGCACAATACCTACAGCTGTTCCTGAAAGCATCACCTCTTTTGACTCATAGTTCAATGAGAAAATGAGTTGAGTCTTTTTAAAACAACAAAGAAATGCAATACATTAAGAGTTGTAATGGTTTCGATTGCTTAATTTGGTTGCATTACTACTTGAAATAAGTTGTCTGCTGAACTCAGTATGCCTTATTACAGAACCCCACACTGTGTGCTCTCAGTTCTATACATTGCTATTTAGAGTCAGTAATCACCATTTGAGAATTGTTTTCTGCAGAAAGTTAATGGATGATAATTCTAAAGTAAGATGCATGAAGAATAAACAATAGAGCTTAATATTAAGAAATCAGATAAACTAAATCTAGAACACAAATAATCTGGAATAGAAAACATTCATGTGATTTATTAGGTCCAATAAAGGAAATTGGAAATTTCACAGAAAGGCTCTCAATCAAAATGCCCACAATCATTTCAATGGAAAAATTTACTTATCTACTATCATTGGTTTTAAAAAAATCACCTAAGATTTGTGAAAGAAATTAAAATTTTAGCAGTTTTCTTTCAATCCAAAAGAATTAGGAGAACTAAGCAATTCTGGAATCCTCTCCCTAATATAATCAGAAGGCTGAACAGCAGGAACACACATCTCTACAGCTGTTCACTGATGTACAAAGCCTGAAACTAACTCCGTAATTGTTGTATCTTGGACTGCGTTTCCATGAAAGAACAGATGAATATTGACTAGATGAAATAATATTTATTTCAACTGATACCTCAGATTTCTTGTCAGAAAGAAAAATCAGCCCCTTCCCTGAATGATGCAAGTGGATTTCTTAAGCCTCATGACAGAAAATCTTCATACCTGCCTAACTCAGGAATTGCACAGAGACCCTTAATTTGAACAGTTGTGCAGTTATGGTAAGGTTAGACAAGGAACATTCCTACTGAGGAAATATTTAGATGAGAAGTTGTAGCCCTCTGTAGGCATACCTCCATTACAAATATGAAAAATAACATTATATACAAACTTCATCTGCAGTTTTAAGTAAAGCTTGATGCCAGCACATTTTGAAAGACATTTACTTGCACTTTCAAAAGCAAACATCAATAAAAATTATGTTTAAAGTAACAGGAATATATTTTATTTGCCATGCTTTGCATTCATCAGCCAAACATAAGGCTCATTTTGCTGCTTTTCTTAACATGAATGCAGAAGTTGACTTCTAACCAAGATAATCTAAAGATACGACACAAATGAGGTGTAATTAAGTGTTGCAGATTTTTTTAGAAATGCTTGTGTTGATAATTCCAACTGAAAGTGTCTACATCTAGCTAGAGGTTTGAACTTGACACATTCAAAAATACCAAAGCACTTGTACAATTTGGGCATATTTGAAAAGGACTTACTTTTATTGTAGCAGGTTGCAAGCACACCTTTGTCAGCAGGACTTGTACTAATGTGCCAAATTTCACCCACTTGATGAAGAAGAACATTTTTGTTTATAATGTTATTTTCATCATCAAAATCTATGATGTGAATCTGCAAATACAATAAAATAGAACATTAGGGTTTCAAATGTTTTCCTGTGGGTCTTAATTATACACAATGACTACACGGAACAATTTAATGAGATTTTTATAACCAATATCTACTTTAATTGTTATACTAACAATTTACTATATCATTGATTTCATGCAGGATTAACTTTTCTAGGAAAACATAAGCAATTTCCCTGTTTGAGGAAATACCATGCTCATTCTCAATTTTCAACTTAAAGCTTGAAGGTGATTTTTCGTTTTATAGCTAATAGTAAATAAGCCATGTATTAGAATTCAACACTTCTTATAGGAATAAACAAAAATAACAACATTACAATCCTTAGTCTAAATGTCTGCACCAATTCTGTATCTAAATCATCTAATTCAAATCATCTACAAAGAAAGAAGGAGAGAGAGGGAAAGGACTCTACTTGAAGCGAGTACTTTACACTCAGTAAGAACTTTGACAGTTCACTTTAGCAGTCACATATTACTACCAAGATACAAATCTACTTGTTTCATACTATATGGAAACAAAGTACTGAAAGATGAAGAAAAACAATAATATTTAAATATATTGATAATATTTTTAAAATACAGAAGTAAGTTTGCTTTTTATTATTTTCATTTTTGTTTGTAGCAGGTTTCTTTGCTATGTTTTTTCTTTTTTTTATAGGTCTGTCATTTTTCCATCCCTTTCATTAGTCAGCTGTTTTTCTATAGTTGCTGGAGAAATACAAGGAATTTAGGAAGATTTTAGCCTGGCATAATGTACAGAAGGAACTTTAGTTATGGTACTAATTCCACTAAGCTCAACAGTGGACAAATAAATTTTAGAAGACTCACAAATTTTGAAGAACTGCATCCTCATTAAAAATTAATTTTCAAAGTTGGGTGAACAATGAAGAGGAAAAAAAAGCCAACAGTTATCCTATCATCATGACTGAATCAAGTTAACTAAATTAACTACTGAATCACTGCAAAAAGATATACAGAAATACAGAAGATTTTCTTAAAATACAAAAGCTGCAATATAGGTCTCAACTTCATCTTAATACTATTATTTTTAAGGGGATGAGTTTACACGTTACCTTTTATTTTACTGCCCAAACAGTCATCAGAAACTCCTCCTTCAAATATAATCCTGCACCACACCACCTATATTACTCTTTCATTATGTCATCCCAGCCATAGAACTGCCTCTGCAGTTGAGACTTCATTTGCTGCCTTGAATCTAGAAACCTATTCAAGAATCAGAACACCTTCCATCTACCCTATCAACTGCATATCCATCTTAGAGTGACAAAAAAGATCAGTTTAACCTCAGACCTTGTTTTTATTTGGAGTCTCCTTTGGCAGCTTAGGCCAAGTTTCTCACCCAAGAAAGTCAACTATAAATGTAAACCCTATATGCTACAGCCACACACATCTCTCCCCACACTAACCCAGGTTGAAAGTCACTCAGCACATATGGGAGTGCTCTTCACCCCACCTGAAGCCCTTTGAAGGCACAGATCACCAACCTCTCTCTGCTATTATGTTTCCAATTCAGCTGACAACATGGACAGCTCTGAACTAGTGGAACACACATGTGAGATTCACATTCTCTGAACTTGAGAGAAACAGTGAGAGAAGTAGAGAAGAGAATGACCAAAACAATCCTTATCTTGTTTGCTGCACTTGTGTTTGTGCACAAGTGGAATGCATTATAGAAGATTGTTTACCTGAAGGGAATTGGTAATCGGATTCTGGTGTGAGTATTTTGTTTTCTTGACCAATCTCTGCAAGCTGTGTCCTGATGGCCAGTCAGGAGACAGTCACGAGATTTTGTTGAGTTCTTGCTCAGTTTTAGTTTAGATGTAGTGTCATGTAGTGTAATATAGTACAGAATAATACAGTATAGTAAAGTAATTAATTAGCCTTCTGATATCATGGAGTCCTGCTCATCATTCTTCCTGCCTGTCGGGCAAAATTTTACAATACACACAGGTAGCTCATGAAAGGCCCAGACTGAGATTTCTGGGAAATGGGAAGTTTAATTCTTATGCAGCAGTATTGTTTACATTTTGTGAGTTGAAAAATTACATCTTTCACAGCTATGCCAGCCAATCAACACTACCTACCAGTGTAAGTTTATCAGCAGATCAGAAAGAACTGCAAAAATTCCCCCAATGTTTTTTTGCTAAGAATCTTCCTATTGATTTGAATACATGATATATGGAATAGTCACTTCACAAAATACTAAGGACCACAGAAATTTCATAGAAAGTATTTGAATACCTAATACTGTATACCATTAAACCATGTCCTCAAGTGCCATATTCACACTTTTTTGAGCTCTTCCAGGGATGATGACTCTACCACTTCCCTGGGCATTCTTTTCCAATACTTTATAACCCTTTCCATGAAAACATTTTTCCTAATATCCAGCTTAAACTTCTCCTCGTGTAACTTAAGGCTATTTCCTCTCACCTGTCCCATCTCCTGCCTGGGAGAAGAGACTGACCCCCACCTGGCACAACCTCCTTTCAGGTAGCTGTAGACAGTGATAAGACACCGCCACCCCTCCCCAGCCTCCTTTTCTGCAGATTGAACAACCCTGGCTCCCTCAGCTGCTCCTCATAACAGCTGTAACTCCATGCCCAGCACCATCTCCATCACCCTTCTTTGGACACACTCCAGCACCTCAAAGCCTTCAATGCAGCGAGGAGCCCAGAACTGAACACAAGGTTTGAGGTGCAGACTACAGCAGAAGCAATGCGCAGTATAAATCATAAAAATAATTATTTTAAGTTCTAAGACACAAGACTGAAAATAACTTGAAGAGTTCTGAGAATGAGATGAGGAAAGAATAAATTACATACTTGGATATTTCCAATGCATACAATAAACACAAAGTTCAGCAACAATGAAAGTACTGAGGACAAATGTTCCAAAAGTACACCATACAGAACACAGGGCTACTCCTTAAATCATTTGCAGCGTGTTATGAGGACCAAATGCCAAGTCCTATACACTACTAATGTGTCAAATACTAACCTAATGTAAAATCTTATAAGAACTTTCCTTTCCTTTGAAATACTAGTATTAATAGGAAAATATTTTCACCTAAAATATATTCTATGAAGACCTAAAATTGCTTTATACAGCAATATACCTCAATGAGGCAAAAGTTATCATGCCAGCTGTAAAATTACTGCTCTTTCATTTGCACTATACCTGCCCATGACCAGAAGGGAAGAAATAATCTGCACATGATAAAACCTCTTGCTGTGCAGGACTTAGTAAAGTATTAAGTGTTGCAAGAAAAGCTCGTAAGTTCGGTCAGGTAACTAAAAAAGTTTTTAAGCAAATGTAGAGAACCTAGTGCTGAATTAAGTTATAATGAGCTGAGCCTAGGGCACTTCTTGGGGATTGAGGAACCAGCTGAGAAGAAATGATGGCCTGAGGCACAGCTAAAGGCCAATAACCTCCAAACATTTGTGAATACACTAGAAATTGTCCTCTATTTCGATTGTTAATGTTATTCACTGGAGAAAGAAAAGCATATTCAAAGTTGAAACATATGCAAACATTTCCAAAATACATAGCATATACCAAATAAACTTATCAAAATCAGAAAACTTAAATTATTAAAGACCTGTTGGCTATCAACTGGTGAGAACCACTCTTCTACATCAATTTTGTAGCAGGATTTAATTAGTTGAGCAAGTTACAAAACTATCACAGAAATAACAGTTAAAAAACCCCCACATTATACCAAATATTTGAAGAGCAAGAGACAGGACGATCAAAATTATAATTGTGCGCATTGAACTTTTAATTTTAACTAAGTGTGTCTGCCACTTCTTTTGTTACTCTTTGCCCAAGTATTACTTGAAATGGAAATAAACTTATCCTTATCCCCCTTATCCTTGGAATAACTTTTCTTGAGTCTCATCCAGTGTTATCATTGAGTAATGAACTCAAATGATAAAAACCTCACTGGGAACTGACAGCTGACATGTCCCAAAGCTGTGGTTCCAAGTGATTTTCTGCAGGCCATTACAGGCCATTTTCAAAGAGTTGGTCACTCCATTCAATGCCAGGGACTTCTGTGGTGGGTGTCAGCCTTGGCTAACAGACTCCCACCCAGACACCTGCTCTCCCCAGGAAAGACAGGGGGAGAAACCAGGAAGAATAGGAATGAGATTGTTTATGTGCCAAGCTACAGACAGAGAGGTCAATAACTAACTAATTTTCTGGGCAAAACAGACTTGACTTGGGTGAATGAATTAATTCATTGGCAGTTAAACAAGTACCTTCTCTCCCCCACTTTCCAGGCTGAACTTCAACCAGACTCCTCTGATCCTTTCAAGTGGGGCAGGGGGATGTGGGGCAGTGGTGGTAATGGGTGTTTTCTCTCTGATGCTCTCTGCATCTCACTCTGTTCCTGTGCTTCAGCACAGGGCCTTCATGGGAAAATGACTCACCTGTGTCCTGAAGTGGATTCACTGGAACCAGCCATGTCTGGCACAGGCAACCCCTGGCCTCTTCTCAGAGGCCACCCCTGCAGCTCTCCTGCCACCCAAGCCTTGCCACCTGCACTCAGTACTGCCTTCTAACCCTTTCAGCCTCAAGAACTTGTTTCAGTATGATTTCTACTGAAATTCAGTCACAAAAATTAAATTTACAACTAAAGTTGTATAATTACAACTCGTACGCTTAACCTCAGAAGAAACAGCCCAATAGAAACTGAACCATGAAAGTCACTCAAATTTTAATTCGAATTGTTTGAATGATCAGAAAGGACACAGCTGATTTCCAATAATGAATATTGAAAAATCACGTTTATGAAGCATCATGTACACTGAACTGTGCATGTACAAAGAGTCCCATTAGAAGCAATTAAGGCCTAAAGAATTTTGTTTTACTTTGCATCTCTTCAGGGATTTAAAGATAGTTCCAGAGCATCTATAGATTCAAATTAACAAAAATATGGCAGTTTCTTTAGTAAACTAATCTGATTTGATCATACAATTTAGAAGAGGGATATGATATTCAGAAAATGCACACAGCTTTCATTCACCTCCATTTCCTACCAATATCTTTACATTCTACCTACAAAAGTCTTCAACTTGACTATCAATGCTCATACTCAACAGGGGGGAGAAAGGAAAAGGGATGATATCAGAACAATGTTACAAAAAGTGGTAAAAATTACAACTGATATTTGACAGAAAAATTACCTGATTATCATATCTAAGGGACTGCGTTCCAACCAAAAATCTTATTGCATCTGTTTCTGCTGTCTGAGGTGTTAAAGCTCGTGCCTAGGGAAGAAGAAAGCCATTAGAAAAGTACAATTAATAAAATCAACTAATTTCAGCAAAAAATTTGAAACATATATCAATTGTCATTACATTCTTCCAAATGGCAGACTTTCTTGCCCTTTATGCCCATTTTGCTTAATACATTTTTTGTTCAATTTCTCGTACTTGTGAGGATTGAGGAACACAGGTGCTAAATACATTACCTGATCTTCATTATAACAGGGATAACATTAAATGCAGCGTCTCTCCCAAACTAATTTTCCTTTATCATCTGAAAAAACTCCATAGAACAGTGGACAATTTTTAACTATTGTTAAAAAACAATACGATATCCAAGGAAGAAGCTGTTTTTACAGGAGTTTACACACCACTCAGGTTGAATATGCCAATGTAAAAATTAATTTTTTTCTCACCATTAACCACCATGTTTAGAAGCAAATTAAAAACCAAGCCACCTCTTTTCTGCTGAAGCCCATTAGAGATAAGAATTGTCTGAATGATGGGAGAAGTAATTTGTTATTTATCTTTAAAACTTTTATCATAATGTTATTTCTTTGTTGTGTTATGTTAATGGCATTGCTAGAGTCTCTGCCTTGCTTCAACTTATACCAACGACAGTCTTGAAAGAAGCAAAACAAAGCAGTTAAGGGCCATGGGAGACACTGATAAACAAAGCACAGCTTGAACTAAAACCACAATCACTAGTTTGCACTAGTCAGTAGCAGAGACTCAGACAAATTTGAGTTAATGGCAGGTAAACTAATACTCAAAGGCATTTTTATCAACTATATATTGTGAGGAATATCTGCTATTTCTCCATGCAAAAGATACCCTTAATAATATTGTTCAATATGATTTTTTTTTAATCTAAAAATAAATCTCTGCGATTCACATCCTATTTGGCACAAAATAACTCCGATCTCTCCAGACACTAAGGCAAATATTTCAAGCAAATACTGATGAAGGATTCAGGTAACTGCTGAATGGCCCTTCTTACTGCCATCCTGTCGTGCAGCTTGTTACCTTCAGACTCAGAAACACTTCAATATCATTCTATTTGAAACTTGTTTTCAAATTGATATTAAAAAGATGCCTAAAAGCTTGGAAAGGAATATCTGGAATACATTAGATCCCAATACCCAAATGTAGAGCAATTTAATTCTAGAAAAGCAACTTAAAGATATTTGACTTTTCTTAGATAAAGCAAAGCCATGCAAGGCATTGTCCAGCAGTAGCAATAGGGAAAAAACTAATTTTTAGGAATAATCTCTGGACTTGTATAGAGCAGATATTTCTTTCCTGGTATCTGAAATGTCTAAATTAAACAGTGTAATATTTTGTGTAAGATAGAGCATAAAAAGTTTAAAAATGCAACAAGATTATAAGTAACAAGCTATTAGCCCATACCTACACTTATAATATCTATATAGTGGGGGAAAAAAAAAAGAACTAGAGAATATAATGAGTAGTTTGTGTTCAAAATACTCAAATGCAGATCAAAGATCAGTGTGAATCCATACCAATTTGCTTTACTTTCTTATTTATGTAGCACTCATCTACAAGCCCAGAGTGTTCCTGATTGATAGACACAAGTCCACCAAGATGATTGCAGAAAAGCTTTTGTCTTTAACAGAATTTACATGTGCAGATCTTTGCAAGCATTTCTTTTCATTTAAAAGACCTGCTTTGAATTATTTTGAAAAAAACACTAGAAATGAGCCAACAGCTATGTATCTCCTTAAGTCAAAGAAGTTTCTGTTTCTGTTGTTTCTATACAAGTTTTCTGTTGTTTCTATACATCAAAGAGAAGTAGAGACCTCCAGGACCTTTAATGAAATTAAGAAATAAAAGAAGTTTCCAGCCCTTTCAAAGCTTTTCAAGTAGGTCTGGTGAAGCTGCTTTCAAAAATGCATAAAGTTGGAGAAAAACTTTATGCCCAAAATAAAATTATGTAAATACATAGTAACATTTATGTCATTAGCTTCTCTAGCTTTTCCTTAAAATAATTTTCCATTTTGCAGAAAGAAAACCAAAAGGGGCATGAGAAAAAATATTTAGACACATTTTACAAGAAGAAACACTATTGTTTATTCCCTGACAAAAAAACCCCAGCAACATCCATACATAGGATACAAAATTCAAACTTGCCAAGCCTTCCTAAATTAGGAAGTCTGATTCATAATATCAATATCAGCACAATTGACTTTCACTTGTCTCCTGCACAAAGATATGTGTAATTTTGTCTACTCTGAGAGAAAAAGAAGTTCTTTCAACAGATTAAGACACCAAGTAATCTTTGTAATGAACAATACAGCTGAATCCAGAGTGCTGTCAAGATCAAGCAAAGTGCCTTAACTTTGTCATCTTGTCAGAGCAGGTTGCAAATAGAACCTTTCATAAAGCATCCTACCTTGACTGCAGCTCATAGACAAATAATAATTTCCACTGGTTTGGATTAATCAATATTCATTTTACTACATTTTTTTGCTTATTTTCTAAGTCTTTGTGCACCCACAGAACACAGAATATAAGCCCAAGAAGAGTTTACTACCGAGCTTTTGTGGAAAGGGACTTTTCACAAGGGCACATAGTGATAGGACAAGGGAGAATGGCCTTAAGCTGAAGGAAGGCAGGTTTAGATGGGATATTAAAAAAATTAATTCTTTACTGTGAGAGTGGTAAGGCACTGAAGAGGTTGCCTAGGGAGGTTGTGGACTCCCCATCCCTGGAGTTCAAGACCCAGCTGGATGGAGCTCTGAATAACCAGGTCTAGTGGAATAACCTGGTCTAGTGGAGGGATTGGAACTGGAGGATCTTTAAGGTCTGTTCCAACCCAAACCATTTTAGGATTCTACCCAAGGTATTAGACTATTACTTACTAAAAAAACTAGCACAAAGCTTGGAAAATAACCAGAATACACATCTGAGAGACACAAGCAGCAAGTTAACAAGTAATCCTTACAACATGCTCTCAACATCCCACCTAACTGACAGTGCTAGACAATGCAACAATCTGTGCAATTACATAATTTCCTTTTTAAAGAAGGCCTAACTGTAGGAAAAAAATATTTGCAAGAAAAGTTTAAAACATTGCAAACCACTAAGAACTTTTTGGCTGCATGTCTAGATTTCGTATTTATCAACAGCCCTATGAGGAAGTGTGCATAGTTCAAAACAAGCAGTTTTACAAAACAGGACAACAACTGAACTGCAAATCCACTACAGTAAATGCACATGCAAAATTTAGAACACAAGCATGACAGAAAGTAGTATCAAGATAAAGCAAAAGAAAAAACAATCATTGTAGAAGAATGCAGGTAAAACTAACTGGAGACTGGGCATCATGTCTATGCCTACACTATGCTCAGTGTGATGCTGGGCAAAGATCACCTTCTACCTTGCCCTTGATAATTTAGGCCACCTGCAGAAAAATAAAAACCTTGGATAAAAAGAAATAGAGTCTATTGTACTTGACAACGACAAGAGATGATCCCGAAGAACACAATGGCAAACCTCGAAAGGGTGAAGAAGGTTGGTTTAAACTAAGAGCATTATAGAACTGCAATGCAAGGATTCTCTACACTTTGTTAATAATTTCTTCTGAAAAACTTTCGTTCCTCAACATCTTTTGAAATACCAGCCAAATGCACAAAGTTGTGGTGTGGTTTTTTTGTTTGTTTGTTTTGTTAATTTGACTGTTACTATTTAGGGCATTAATAAACAAACAAAAAAGTATTTGCTCAACACATGTTGTTGTGCTGATGCATTGCACTGGTTTGGTATTAACAAACAAGAAAACAAACAGACCCCAACATTTGAATATTTGTATTATATTTAATACAAACAAAAATATTCTTCAAACCAGGCATCATTTGAAATTCATACAATCAATCTGTACTAACAAACCATGAACTTACAATGCAAAATGTAAGGATACAGTATTGGCTTGAAATCCCTAAATCTGAATTTAAAGTTATTTGACCATCTGGTTATGCTGAAAACCAGGACTAGTGTACTGCTACTTGGGGTGAGGAGCTGGATTTGCTGATGCCTCATTCTGGAGGCAGAATACAAGTTCCCTGCTCCCCTAGACAAGCTCCAGGCTGCTAATGTCATGAATGTTATTTTTGCCTTCTGGCACAATTTCAATTTCCAAGAAGTAGACTTTGATTTTTACTCCGGTAAGACAGCCATGTTTCTCCCACCACAGTAGGAGACTCTCTCAGTGACTCTAATAAGCTGCAGTGACTATCAGTGAAAAGGTTGGCAGCACACATGCCCAGGTGACCTTCAATGCTCTCAGACAGCTGTTTTCCCCAAGTCTTTCACAGCACAAGAATTCCCACCACCAATGTATTTAGTGCATTGACCCTATCACAAAGACTGACAGATTCTGTAAACCCTCACAGCAACGAATGCAATCTGCACACAGACCTGCATAGCACAATCATCCTCAGAAAACTCATTCATTTCTCATGAAGGTAACAATCATCCTGTAAAAATTCCTTCAAGTTCACCTGCCTGTATCTTTATATTGTCATTATTCTGTACCACACCTAACGCTAGGAAGAGCCTACTAATTGCTTAAGGGTCCTAAAAAATACTTTCCAACTGTTTCACTTCATGCATTATGAAGATCTTTGGGGGATTAGTTAAGAGAGCTTTGCCATTTATCTACCTTTGTTCCTCTAGTAGCACTTTAAACCACAAAGGCTTAAAATATACAGGATTGGCACTCATGAGGCAAGTAGTCTTAGAGAAGAAAGAGAACTGACACAAAAGCTAGGAATTTAGTAAGACATTATTAGGCAGTTTCTTAAACTGATTCAATTTTCAAAGTAAATCTTCCAAAGACATTGCTAAAGCTGGACCAAAATTATTAAGTACATTCTGCTTAGGCTGCTCTCTCTGAACCCACAGGAGACCCCAAAGCTTCCCCCAGGGAAGAGAACACCACTGCCAATAGGAGCTATAGGCTCTGCACTCCCACACAGGAACAGAGCCAAGCCTGAAAGCCAGCACAGCTTTCCCAGGGCAGCTCACAAGCAACACACATTTTCCAGGGAAGAACCCTTTTACCACTTCAAGTAAATCTACACCTGGCTTTTACTCCATCACAGGTAAGTCAGCTGAGCTATTCTCAAAACATACTGATGACAATAGGTGTACACACATTGGTCACAGGTCTTCCACAATCTGTTTCAGTTGGTATTTTGCTTTAAGTTTCTTACTCTAAGAAAACACATTTGGCTTTAGGGAAATTAAGTTTCACCTTATTCTTGCAAGCAGGCAAGTCCTAAAAAAATCAAGTGTCTGTTCAGATTCATAAAACCTGTTAAGAACTAACAGACAACACAAAATGGACCAAGTATCACTTATTCAAGAAGCACAACGACCACAAGGAAGAACACTAACACCATCAAAGCATCAGCACACTTTTTTCAATCCTGCTTCAGCCAGACCCTAGCTCAGGGTAGTGTTGGAGCTGCCCATGGGCAGTATGGCCCTGTGCTCAGCCAGGCAGTTTTCTGTGGTCCTTGCCTCCTGCTCATTGTCCCTTTTCCTCACATGTCTATGTACTTTTGACATGCAACATGCAGTAGGAGTATCCAGTATGCTGAAATTCAGCTCAGTGTTGTGGTATCCCCAAACCCATTAAATGTGCCAAAGACACGCTCCAAAATGATCACTCTCTGGCATAACTCATGTTCCTCTTCCCTCATCTCATGATGCTGGCTGGCTTCTGCATGCTTTTAAACAAGCAAGATGTAGGCTTGAGCCAAATGCCTATCCCAGAAAGCACCTCTCCCCACTGCTCATTTCCAGGGCTATAAATGTTATCCAGTCAACCTTAGAGTAAGGCAAGCATGATATTTTGAGATGTTCAGTGGTGCTTTCATATCTGCTCAAAACATCACTGTTTAAAACCTCAAGAAAAACATGGGGGAAAATTGTGACTCCCTGAAAATGAAAGCCAATTCAACATGGGGCAGACATACCATGTATTTCAGGTTAGAGAATATAGCCCAAAAAGAGGCCAGATTAGAGAATATAGCCCAAAAAGAGCCCAGGTCAACTCTACACAGAACAAGAACAACATAATTTCACTGACAAAATACAGCACTCAGCAATATTCCTGGAACCTCACTCATCAATTGAGGATATTGATTCTTTCTACCAATATTCCTTTTAGAAGAACCACGTTGGTATTGAAATGTTCTGCAGCTGCTGCTGTTGCTTTGTATTCACCATCATGAGCCACAGTCCCATCACTCAGTACCTTAATTCAAGCAGTATCTCACATTTTCATTCACCACCCACTATAATCTTCTCATTTTCACTGCAGTCGGACAAGCAGAATAACTATGGTGAGATTGTCTTTTTAAAAGTCACCAAAAGTGCCACTCACACATACTTTTCATGTCTGTACAATGTTCATATCACTTACAGACACACCCAAGAGATTAAAAAAGAGAAAAATGTATTTGTTCATTATTCTAAGTTACCTTATATATGCCAGTACATCAGAACACATTCTGTACGTGGAAATGAACAAAAACCATGGAGAATTAATTTTAAGTTAGTTGGTGGATAGTGCCTAGGAGGAATCAGCTTTATGTTCCTATAAACATGGCTACATTAGATCACATGAAAAGCACATTTACACAACTACACTTTCTCCATCAGTGGCCAAAGAAGGACTTCTACTGACTGCTGGAGCCCAAAAATGAGATGCAAAGCAAAAATTTTTAAAACTTTTGCTGAAGAGATGCTTTCAGACAAAAAGGAGTAATTGTGATGATACAGCTAACCACTATTATCTAGCTACACAGAAGAAAAGATGTTTGAAAAAAAATAATCATCTTTCTTATTAGACCTTGAGATGGAAGTTGGAAAAACCAGATCAGTTTTAGGTTTAAGTTTTTATATTGGTGTCTCCATTTTCAAAAAGCACAAAGATGTGATTTGTTTTAAAGACACACTGGGAGTTAATGGAGATCAGCAACACAGCCTTCATCTCTACACTCCCTGACTTATGCATAAATATCTCTCCTTACCCTCTCCCTAAGTGATCTGTATTAACAGTAATTTCCTTTTATTACAGCCACTTTATTCATCCTTTTGCTTTATCCTCCTGCCAGACAACTCCAACAAGTTACATACTTCACAGGAGAAAAGTGTGTAGCAGATATATAGTATGGCAGGGGGCAGGATATACAGGTCCATGGAGGTCCCAGACAGCATACACTAGCTTGCCTAAATTTCTGGAAGATGGATTATATATGACTTACTAGAAGTGAACTATGAATGTTATTAAGTACAGGATATACATTCTCATCTGCAAAAAAGTTTTCAGTATAAGTTTCCTTTATTTTTAAGTACAAGTTACAGCCATCTCAAGCCAATCACAAAATACGGTCATACAAAAGAGCACACTATCAGACTTCATCAGATTTCAGTAGAATGAACATTTAGTGCAGGTGAACATTACACAGGAGCTCCTATACAAGAGGAAAACCAAACAAATACAAAATTTGCTAATGAAATCTATTGGTATGGTCAGGACTACAGAGCACACTACTCGGCACGCAGGACATTTGTTACAAAGAACCTTTGTACATTACTTTTCACGAACACTTTAGCAAAGGTGCCAAAAGCAAAAAAGGGGCCAAAAGCAAAAAAAACCTCCACATGAAGATATTTCTATCGCTACAACTACTGGAGAATTAATTGCTTTGTTAGGAGGTGCTGGTTTTCTTCTGCAGGCATTACTGCTATAACGGCTAGTGATGATGAGCCAGCCGCAACACATCACAGCTGAGTAAAGCCCTTAGGCAGAGGAGGAATGAATTAGGGTCCCTCTCACTCTGCTTTCCCAGAACTTACAGAAACCTCATTAAACTCAACACCTGTGCTCCTCTAAGAAGAGGATCAATAAGTTTCTGAGTTCGACAGTTCCACTTCTTTACAGCCATAAAATACTGACGTGATGGACAGATTTGTCACATGGGACAAATGCACGTACACGGACCTCACAGGGAGATCCCACAAAGTTCACGCAGATTTATGGTAGGGTGCAACCAACTAAAATTCCTAACTCACTGGAAACAGTTTCATGCTCTCTCCTCAGAAAAGCAATTTTTTTTTTTTTTTTTTCTGACAAGGCAGAATTAAGGATTTCTTTGACAGTACTCTGGTACCACTCCAGCGCCAGACAAAGCCTTATCCAGAGCGGAGCCGGGAGCGGTGCCCGGGGAGGCGGTGCCCGGGGAGGAGTCCCCCGGGCAGGAGTCCCCCGGGCAGGAGCCCCCCGGGCAGGGGCACCGCGGGCAGAAGGAGCCCGGCGGGCCCCGCTCCCTCCCTGCAAACAGCGCCCTTCGGGGCGGGGAACGACTCCCGGCCGCCCTTAAACGCCCGAACGTGGTTGCCAAAAGCCGCCAAAAGCCACCACAACCCAGCAGGTGCCCGCGGTGCCCCGGTCCCGGTTCGGGGGAGGAGGGAGGACGCCGGTCTCCCCTGGGCGGGCTCTCCTCTGCCCCACTACACACACCCAACCCCGCGGCCAGCACCTTTTCGAAGGGAGGACCGGCACCTGCCAACCTTCCCTTGGCCTCCACTCTCGCTCACCTGGAACTCCAGCCCGTAAATCACCGGCGCGTCGTCCTCCATCGCGACCCCCCCAGCCCAGCCAGGCAGCCGCCGTCGCGTCCGGTGCTTTCTGACCCTCGGCGCGGCCCGTCGTCGGCCGCTTCCGGGAACTGCGCGCGCGCAGCCCCGCCCGGCCCGGCCCGAGCGCAGGCGCAGTGCGGGACGAGCGGCGCCGGACGCGGCGTAGGCAGCGCGGAGGTGACGGGACGGGACGGGAGAGAACGGAGCGGGATGGAGCGGAGCGATCGCGCGGCTTGACGGTCATTCGGGTGGGCGGGTGCTCACTGGAGCTGTGCCTGGAGGGGGCCGTGGGGAAGGCCAGGCCCACCCCCACCGCGGGGTGTCCGGGCCGGCGCTGCCCCCGCCGGGCGCTGCCCCCGCCGAGAGCTGCCCCTGCCCAGCGCTGCCCCGGCTGAGCCAGGCCGTGCTCGGCAACTGCACTGCTGACAGCCGGGAGCCCGCGCTGCGCTTTGCTGAAACCGGACCTAGCGGGTCCTTACGACCAGGAAAGCAAATGTTGAGTCGCTAGAATGGCTTGTCCGGGGATGTTGGGGAGGTCCCCCACCTGGAGGAGTTTAAGGGCAGGTTGGATGGGGCTCTGAGCACTCTGGTCCAGTGGAAGGTGTCCCTGCCCATGGTGGGGGGTTTGGAATCAGATGATCTTGTAAGGTCTCCTTCCAAACCAAACCATTATCTGATACCATTCTATGATACTGTTTCATGTGTGTTTAGTGGGAGGCATTTGGTTTTCAATCTCAATAGTTTTACGACTTGTAGAAAAGATAAAGAGAAAATATTTTCAGAATTGATTCTGTGATTAGACATTTAATGAAAAATGTCAAAGGGAAGATGTGAAATAGTGAAATCACTATTTTTTAAAGGAAGAATTTTACTATGGTATATTTACTAAAATACTTTGGTATTTTACTTTTGTATGGTACTTAAGAGTTTTGCTATGGCACCTGAGCAATATACAAACAATAAAACTAATTCTTGTTTTGGTGGGGGCTTCTCCTTTTTCAGTTACTATGGAGAATAATGAAAGCAATGCTAAGGATGCAAAGAGCGCCTCAGGTGAAGATGACAGCAGAGACATAGTTCAGCAGAAAACTCAGGAAGAAATTCTCTTTCATGAGGAAACCATTGACCTTGGTGGAGATGAATTTGAGTCTGAAGGGAATGAAACTGTATCAGAGGACTCAAATAATTTTGTAGATAAACTTAATGAGCAAATGATGGAGAGTGTCATTATTTCAGATTCCCCAAACAATAGTGAAGATGACACAGGTGAACTTGGTTGTCTTCAGGAGATAGTAGACCAAATGGAAGCTAAAGATAATCAAAAAACACAGACAGAAGTGGATAAAGAAGAGTTTTTAAGTAATGAGAGTGAAACTGAGCATGAAGAAACTCCTAAAGACATTTCTGAGATTGGAACAGATGATCAGGCATCTTTAAAGGAAGACTCAATTCAGGAAACAGTGAAGGAGGAACCAAAGCTGGGAAACAATGTTCCTGTTGAAACAAAACCAAATAATGTTGATGAAAGCACATCTGAGGACCAGATGTTGTCACCCAGTACTACCAAACCATCGTCTGAGGCTGAGCCCATTCCTGTGTGCACCATCTTCAGCCAGGCAAACAATGCTAGCTCCCAGCCACAGTTGTTCCTACCTGATGGTTTTGAGCCTCAGATGGTGAAATCTCCCAGTTTTAGTAGTATCATAGAGACTCCCGTGAAGTATAATCCACAGGTGGTTCAGCCAAGTCCCAGTCTAAGCAAGTTCTTTGGTGACACTGTTAACACCAATACTTTAGCTTCCGATTTTTTTGATTCATTCACGACATCCAATTTTATTTCTGTTAGTAATCCTAATGCAAGCTCTTCAGTTCCAGAACAAATGTCCTCTCTTTCTAATGGTGGAGACGGTTCTTCATCTAACCCTACTTTCCCTGTGCAAAATGGGAGACCTGAAACAGGTGGTCCCCCATCATCTCTAGAAATAAGTCAATCCCCCAAGCCATTCTCACAAATCCAAGCTGTGTTTGCTGGGAGTGATGACCCATTTGCCACAGCCTTAAATATGAGTGAACTAGATAGAAGAAATGATGCTTGGATTCCTAGTGAGGAGACAAGAAATGTTCTCATTTCAGTTGCCACACAACAGTACAGCACCGTATTCATAGACAAGGAGAATCTCACCATGCCTGGATTGAAATTTGATAATATCCAGGTAAGAGTCTATTACTGTGTCTTCCTCTGTGATTATATTTTAGAAATACTGTAGATCTGTCCAATAATCTGTATATCATAGTACTTCATATTGTTGCTGATGGTCACCTTGTGTGTATTACTTCAACCCTAATTAGAAAATGCAGTGTCACTGCTGCCTTGTAGGAGGAGGCTAAGACCAGATCTTGTTTATTCACAGTGACATTTGTTTGCTGCATTGAAAACCAGTGTTGACAGCTTCCATAGAAGCCAAAGCTGTTTGTATTTTTAAGTACTTTATTTCTGATCCTCTGAGTTAGTAAGATAATAGTCACATTTGGAATATATGCACACCCTCTAAGCTGTGCTACAGAGTCTAAGCAGACAGCTTTGTTTGTGGAATTCCCTGTTGTGATTGAGTGGGAAATTATTTCACTCATGTTCACAGAGGTCTCAATAATGTTAACATTGGCTGAAATGGCATCATTTCTATCTTCCCCAAGTGATGGAAAGGTATAACCTATAAGAAAGATTGAGTACTGGAGCAAGCTGCTGGCAAGGGATAACCCCAAAATTAAAAGAGTAGAGGAGATCACAAAGCAAACAACATAGTAGTGAAAAGTAATTTTTGTCATCTATCAATTTCTAACAGGTGAGAAGGCATAAAGCATTTTTTTCAGAATTAGGGAAATTTTACTTAAATGTATTCTCATGTAAGTACAGAATTTCTCATGAAGTAGTTTTATCCTGGCTGCTCAGCCAGGCTTACTATCATGATGTTTTGGTTTTTTTCTTGAAACAGGCTAATCCTACTCTTTGATATCTATGCCTCTGGATAATAGAATTGTTGTGTAGATAGATGGTGTTGAGAGTTTGGATGCTTTAATCCTTAATTATGCATAACAAAGACCATCAGTCAATAGTTAAATACAAGCAGAGAGCGGTCTGCACTAACTTCCCAATCTGCAGGAGCTATCAGAAGAGTTTTTGGAGTGAATCAGGTCCAGACTTCTAGATGAATTGTCTGAAAAATCTTGGGTTTCTGTCACAAGCAATAAATACCATGCCACACTGCTGCTGCTTCTTGGGTTTGCTTTATCTTAAAACATTAGTTTGTTATCACAGAGCCAAATAATTAGCGTGAAAGAAAACACTATAACAGGAAGCTATTCCTCCTGCAGTTGTACCCAAAATATCCCTTAGACCTTGATGAGTTATTCCAGTGTGTACTCTTTCTCTCCTGACAGCTAATCAGTTAGACAGATGGAGTGATCCCTTCTGCAGTCTCCAAGGATGATGGTCTCCTTTTTGCAAGCTTCCTTTTTTACAATAGTTCTCTTTTACCTTCCTCAGTGCAGTCAGGGATTAAAGGCTTGTTTCTGCTGATGAGTCCCTAGATCTGGGCATGTGCAAATATGCAGATCTACCATTTAGTACATAATTGAAGGGAAGATGTTTGACAGTGTCCATGTAATGTAAAGACCTGATGTAAAATCATCAATGGCATTAAAGGAAATCCTAATGCTTTCTTCATTGTCTATAATTTATAAGAGTTTCATAGACATGTCCACAGGGAAAAGCTCTGAAGTGCTTATGTTTAGAAAACTTTCCTCACTTTCAGTTATTGCTTTTCAGTGGCCTGAGTTCATGCCTTGACTAATTTGACATCCCCTGGTTTGGTATCATTGTTCCATAGTATTGCAAATTGTGTATTTAACTTTGTAATTGTAGAGTGCTTGAAATGTCAACTGAAACATTGTGGGAGGTATAGTTTCAATGTTAAAGTAGCTTCCAACAAGGGTCATTACAGCTTTGGTATGAATAGTTTGCTAATGCTGAATGTTGATGCAAGATGTTAAACCAAGCTACATGTAGTGGACAGATAAGTTGGTTGAAAAATGCATTTTCAGTGAGTGAATTCTAAGTGTGCTTCAGGGAAGGACTGAAATTTCACATTATATGTATTGACAAGCTTGGAACTTTATTTTTTGCCCTGCTTGCTCAGGAAGTATATTGTAAGACAAGTCTTATGTCAATAAATCACACCAAGAAAAATACTGAATTACTTATTTCAGCTACATGCTACTTTTTGACAACCATTTAAAAAACATTGTGTTTTAAACTTATCTTGGGTTGTGGTAAAGATGGTAAAGGTTATCTGTAGCAGCAATGTCCAAGTGTCAGAACAAATCTGAGTGCTGCTTTTTACGCTCTTTCCATTTTGCCTTTTTTTCATGAGTTGCTCTCTTCTGTCATTGTCCTTTGTTTCATTACATTCATTTTTACTGTTTCCTACACTAAAGGACTGTTGGATCCAAAGTACTGTTGGGGGGATTTAAACAATCTTCTGTATTTATGTAATTTTGCACATGCTGTCTTTTCTTAATTCTTTGGACTCTTCTGTCGGGCAGATCTGTTGTTTATTCATAGGGTAAGTGACATCTTTAGAGGTAAAAAATTTCCATGTAGTGAAACAGTAGTTCTCATTTCTTAAGAAGCTAGACAGAAAACACAAATATATTTCCCAGCACTGTCCATGGAGAAAGTTGAAACTCTTAATGTCAATTGTGTTTTTCATTGCTAAACTCTGCTGTTATTATATGCAGTTCACTCTCTTTTTAGGCAAACAGCTATTGAGCTCAGATAGCCCAGTTTCTCTGACTGATGCCTGCAGCTAGTTCTTCTGAAATTTATAACACTTGTTGAAGGGTTGCTGTTTACTTTGGCTTATGATCTCTCAAAGTTTATTTTCTGTGGATATTTAAGGCTAACTTACTGTGTGCATGTTTATTTTTGATCAATAGATTGTACCTTTCAATGTTAACGTACATTATAAAAACCTGTAAAACTTTCTGGTTTTTAGAAGATCTTTGAGGAATATTTAGTAAGATCTGTGAATGAAAATAGTATAAAAAGGAAATAAATCTGAATGTGTCAATGCTGACTGAAACCTATACATAGAAGAAAATATAGCAAATTATGTGGAGTACATGTAGAAGTTTTCATTCCAATGCTGTATATACACATGCAGTTATATTTATTACACATGTAACATACCGGAAAATTTGTATTTCTCTAGAGGAAAGAACTCTTTTGCTCAGTTTTAATTCTACATTTTATTTTGCTGAAATAATGTTTTAAATAGTCTTGTTATCTGTTTTCTTTTTCTGTTCCATGAACACCAAGGGAGATGCAGTAAAAGACCTAATGCTTCGCTTCTTGGGGGAGCAGGCTGCAGTGAAGAGACAAGTTTTAAATGCCAACTCAGTAGAGCAGTCATTTGTAGGCTTAAAACAGCTAATTGTAAGTAACAATCATCATATAATATATATTTAATATTGTGTTTCTCTCAAGATAATTGGGAGCTACCGACTGAGGAAAAACTGGGGGAAAAAACTGTGTTAGTCTATTCCTGACCCTTCAATAGTACTAACCAAACTACAATAGTCTTTAATGGGAATGACACTGGGGTTTAACTCTTTGGGTTTAAATCACATAGTAAACATTTTTTTTTATGTGCATAAGTTACAAAAAATTATTTTAAGTGACTGTGAGTTTTTATGTAATACAAATGGTTGCAAAACAGATTTTAATCATGTTTTTGTTTACATGTGTATGTACTTACATTTTCACCTGTGTGTTTTACAAAAACACATAGAAGTTGTAAATGGCAAGCCAAACTGGTATGATAATTTCAACTGCCTGATTTTTTACTTCAGTGCAGAAAACTAAAGCAAATTACTTCCAGAGGAAAGCTTAACCTAATCCTTTCATTAACGTAAATATTTCTGTTCTGAAAACAGTTGTGTCTAGCAGCCTTGTAACCCTTGCCTTGTTCCTTTAACCATTGTGTTCCTGTGCAGAATTTGTTACTATTACATACATGACTGAGCCTTCTTTAATCTGATGACATAACAAGATGTTTTGGATTTACTTTATTTTTGAAAAAATGGATGAAAAAATGCTGAGGAAAAGTAGTGAAAAATTATCAGGACAGGCTGTATTTAGTATTTAACATCCTTTAATTTAATTGTGTGACTTTACATGTAAAGCTCCAAAAGAGCTTTAAAGATTATTTTATTTTATTACATGTAAAGATTATTTTTTTTGTCATGTTAGGAATAGTCTAGGAGGTCTCAACAAGCACTGTTAAAGGAATTCAGAGGAAATTTAGGAAACTAAACATGAAAAGACAGATTGTGATCTCCACCCTAGACACATGTTTTTCTGTTTGTCTCAATGTTTTGCTTGATTTAAGAGGGGAAAAAAATCTTATGCAAAAGTCTTGTACCCATCAGTGTCTTAAGTAGGAAAAAGCTTTTTTTCCCACACTTACTTTGCATCTTCCAGAAGAGAATTTTTGATGTGTGGGAAATACCTTTCTATTTAGCCTGGTAGTGGTGTCTGTGCAAGATGTTCTTCTATGGTGCAGACCATCTTGTACCTTAAATTACGATGCTGGTGCTGCTGATACTGTTTTTGCTTTGAGCCTGCTCTTAAGCATCAGAAGAGTTGTGTTAAAGCTTTTAGGCCCAAGGCAGTGAAGCTAGGAGGCAGTCTGCAGCTGTAGGATATTTTGTTACTTATGGTATTTATGGTTCCTTATGTTACTTACAGGTTTTTTTTTAAGAAAAAAAAAACTTGCCTTATTTAGAATGGTGGTTTTTTTTATAAAATAGAAGCCATTTGGGTAGAAGTTAGAATGTTCTTTGGTTTTCAAGGCTTTCAGTCATTAGCTGTTAGTTGGTTTTGAGTATGCAAAATAACTTTCTCAATTTCATTTGTAGAACTTGTTTCTTTTTATGATGAGAATTAGTTGGTCTTTTTTTGTTCCCTTGCAAACATTGCATTTCTTCTTAAAGTCTAAATGTGGGAAATTTATTTCTGATTGACTAGAGTCTTGAAAGTTAAAAGGATTTCAGACTTTAAAACATTAAAATCCTATGCTAGATGATATTAACTAAAAAGATAATGCTTTTTACATACATAATAGGCCAGAATGACTTATAATAACTACTCTGTTACTACTCACTTTGTTTATGAGAGAATTTGTGACCTAATATGTTCAGCAAATAAATCTTTTAATGCAAAGGACAACTTACAGGCAATATTTATCTTAAGATCTAGTTAAAAACTAGTGAATATTTGGAATATTGCTGTGCAGTTTCCATACAGTTAAGATTTTTCCTTAGCTGTTAATTTGGTATCCTTCTGTACCACACATGAACATGAGATTTCTTGTTACTCAGTTCAATCCCTTGCAGCAACTTAGAAGAGTGTATTTTGAATGCATTTGCAGTGCAGAAGAGAAATGCTTAGAATTAGGAGAAATTTCACCTTCAGACTGATACCTGTTATTTAGGTGTTTACATGTGGGTTGTTGTCTGAACTCACAGTCAGTAGAGACCTAATAGTACACTCCCTGATCACAAGCTAAATTTAGATGCGTTTCCATCTAAAAGTCCCAACAATTATCACATGCTCTAGGAAGACACCAGTGACAGCTGAAACCAGAAGTGAATGTTTAGTCCTGTTACGAAGAAATTTGTTAGGATAAAATTCTCAGATGATCTTGGGCAAACTCCATTGTGTTATGGAGACAAAAAAATAAAAAGGAAAAAATAAAAACAGTATTCTAAGCCTGTCTACTTCAGAGGAAACTGCTTCATTAGTGTGTAGTTATTTTTTTAATGCTGTGTGGATGGAAAAATATGCTCACCAGTATACCAAATTTTCAAACCATGGGTTTTCAGCTGCAACTCTGAAGCTTTTCTATTCTACCATATGATTAATTCTGTTAGCTTATTTGGCTGTTTTAATAAATACAAATATACTGCTTCTACTTTCAAAGGCTATATCAGAAGTTCATTCCTTTGGTTGTTAATCAAAGGCATTCCAATCAGTCCTCCTTCAAAATCTTTCTTCTAATCAAAGCTAAAGTTGTTTACAATCATTTAAGTGTTTTGGTCTTATGTTGCTTT
The DNA here is from genome assembly GCF_037042795.1 of Molothrus aeneus. Taxonomy (NCBI): domain Eukaryota; kingdom Metazoa; phylum Chordata; class Aves; order Passeriformes; family Icteridae; genus Molothrus; species Molothrus aeneus. Next base: position 81,158,346 of record NC_089648.1, on the reverse strand, counting down.
TTAAGTAATTTTTTTTCCTTAATATTTGCTTCTTCTTCCCTGCTACTTTGTATGAGCAGACAGCCATGGCACTTCACTTCTCAGATTTTCTTTTTAGAGGAAAATATAACCCTTCTCTAATCATCTCTTCTCTAATCATCTGGTCCTGGATGCCTTCATAATCCTCTTTGGAGCTCTTCTCAGACTCTCTCCCAATTGAAGCTAACATCTTTTTGTTATCATTGCTCAGAACTCAGCACAGTACATTGTAAATGACACCACTTGCCTTGTGTTTTACCTTTTCTATTGTTCTGATACTGTAAATCATCTGGTCCCTGTTTAGTGATGTGGTCCTTACATATTGACAGTACCACCTCCTAGGTTACATCTACAAATGAAGGTACTACCTCTTTTCACCAGGGCTACAGAGGAATACCTTATATTGGACTGTTTCCAGTGTGCATTCTCGACTAGTACCTTCTCACATTCCTGTAAAAATTCCAGTAAAACATTCAAGTAAAAGCACTTCTGTGGGTATGATGCAGTCAGTGCTTGCAGCAAAGAAAGTTGGAGACTGATGTCCTTTGGGGAGGATCATAATGCAGTCTGCAAAAGCTTCCTCAAGTACAACTAATTGTCCGAAAACAAAATTTATCAAGAAGTTGATAAGCTGAACTTCCAAAGGTGCACCTTTTCTGATGAGATCACCAACAGTAGCATCATGTCTAAGAAGAATAGTTTTTCACCAGGAACTGAACTCAAGTTGTTAAACTTGGTTAACAAAATTGTTCAACATCAATTTGGTCAATTAGATTATTTGAATGAGACTTTTGCCAGTAAGCCAAAGATGGTTTATTGAACAACTGTTCTTTCCCATTTTCAGTTTCTTTGGGATGGGCAGCAGTGAATTGGAAATGCTCTACTGATAGCAAAACAATATGGAGGTGGTGTAGGTGAATTAGTTTCACAACTTTAGGGCTTTAAAGAGATAAGGGGCTGCTGAAGCAGTTCTACACTATAATTCTATAATAATTTGTGAATAGAGTTATTTATCTATACTGGATAAGTTTTTATATGTTTTAACTGAAAACAAAATCTGGGTTTTCAATTTCTAAAAAGTTTTAGCAATCTGGCATAGGAATATGCATTTACTCTAGAGCAAATAAATGTAAGCAAGATCTTCTCATCACAGTGTTGCTCTGTTTTACAGCAGCAAAAAACAAGGTGTAAGCTGCAATTACGTTCTTGTTACTCCATATTTTAGACTGGTTTTTTACCCTCATTTGAACACATAGTACAGTCTTGCTTACCAGAGGCCTTTCTGATGTTTTCAGTTGTAAGGTGTCTACAGCCAGAGAAAAATGCAGTCTTTCAGAGTTGTCATACTTAGAAAAGTATCTTGTGTATCTTGCAGTGGCTGTATCTTGCCATTGTAAATAAGTAATGTTTCTTCTAAATATGGAATAATACCCTCAAGCTGCTAGACCAAAAAAGGGTTACTAGCTACATTTTCTTAACTGATGTATAGATGCTCTACCAATGTAATTTACAGGGGAGAAGCATGTCATAGCTAGTGGAGGAGGACATTTTAATCACTTTAATGGTGTTACAATGTCGAGTTAATGACTCCCTTTGAGTCTATTTTATAAAAGTCATATATTGTTACTTTTGCACATGAGTAATGTTGTGCTTTTGCATATATTTTTAAATATAACAAACCTGGATACAGTGGTATAACATACATATTCACTTTAATAAGTCATAAATTATCCTTAAAATAGGGGAGGGGATTGTTCTTTTGTTTCTAAATCAGTGAGCAATTTCCTACATTTTTATAGCTGATTTGAGGGAAGGTGGTAATGGTACAAACTGTAAATGTGTGCTTTTGGGAAGAGGTTGCATTTCTGTACTAAGAAGCAGCTATTTATTGGATAAAATTTCAGTGGTTTTCCTGAGAGACTGAATGATGTTATAAATTGTCTTTGTGTATCAGAGGAGTTCCCTTTTCATCACTGAACACATTTTCTGTAGATTTCCAGTCTGCGTGCCTCTCTTGCTTCACAGAAGAGTTACATTTGAAATCTGTTTTACTATGCAGTTTCCCTGTCTGTATGTAAACCTCCCCCAGGATTTCTGGGTTTTTTTGAAGAACAGAGAAGTTCTGCAAGGACTGATGCAGTGTCTGTTGGGTGGCTGATCTGCTTGGCCTAGCTTTGATGTATGTACAGCAGTTGGTACTGAAATGGTTTGAATTTTTAATTTTTGGTTAGATATACGGATTTTTTTAAAAATCCTTTCACTAGACAAACATCTAGTCTAATAGTGTTTAAAAAGTACAGAAATCATGCTGGCTGGTGGGTTTCATTAGAAGAACAGCAGCTCCATACTTTTGGGGGGAGTGGAAAGATGATACTAAGATTGTGTGGAGAGTGGTTCTCTTCTTTCAGGCTGCTGCTGTGTTAGTGAACTATTCAGCAATAATATTTGGCTGATGGTATTTTTTCTTAGAGAAATTAGTGCTTTCACACAATTACAGCTGGACAACCATATCCTGATCATCACAGAACAATTATTTTTGTCTTTGAGAATGTTCTTCAGTATTTTTTATGCTGTATTTGAAGCTGTAGTGTCTGTATTTGCTTTGGATCTCTACTTACAACTCACAAACAAAATTTAGATATAAGGAACCTGGATCTTAAGAACTGTGCGACTGTAGACCATAGGAAGCACAAAAGTGACCTGCAAAGTTTTGAGGGATGTTTGAAACAGATAAAGATTTCTGGTGGACTGGCAACTCTTAAGCCTGGTACAATTTGCCTAAGACAATAATTTGTCCAGTTAATGTCAAATTAGAGTTGTACTGCCAGCAGTCTTCTATTAAGCTTCCAGAGAGAATTATGCTTCATGACCAGCAGGCAGCTCTCATTTTGAAATAATTTCAAATATTCATCTTCGAGCAAAGACTGTTTTCACAATAATTGTCAGACTTGCTTCTCTTGGCTGTCTTGTTCGATAAAGTATTTTTTTGTCCATGCCTGAAAGAGAATTTAAAAGATTGTAGCAACTAAGTTGGTCATAAGTGATATTTTTTGATCCTAACTCTCATTTGGGAAGACAAGTTGAGCAGTTCTAGTTTAGCAGTTTTTTAGTTTTTGTGTTTGCTCTTGTTCTAAGGATAATAAGAATTGTAGTTTGTCTCTCCAGAAGAGGAATGAATTTCAGGTAATCTATGTCAGTATCTTTCAGCTTTTCTAAGTTGATACAGGTAGATGTTGAAGGATATAATAATGCATTATCAATTCCCCCTCTTCCATAAGAAAGTAGATGGCTCAGAGTGTGCCATGCTGTTTCATGGTCTTGCTGTAAGCCAACTTTTACATTTCCAGTGAAACTCAACTTTATCTGGCATCTGACAATGCAGAGAAGAGATGAGGTGGTTAGTATGTGGTGATCTCTGTAGGGGCCTGTTTGCAGCCTGTGTGGCTGCAAAATGGAGGCCAGAAAATAGGAAAACTCTTCAGTTGTTACTGCTGGTTTTTCAGTGTGACTGTTTGCTGTATGTCTAAAACAGTGGAGAGAAAATAATAAAATACTAGTTCAAGATTAGTATCTGGACTTTGCAAGCACCAATACAAATGTATTTTGTTCCTTCACGTTTCATCAGACAACATGATTATTTTATATTACAGTTATATTTTTTTATGTATTAAGAAACTATTTGAAAAAAATACTACTTTCAGGAATAGCATATATTTACTTTACAATGACCTGCTGGATACATGTCTCTTTAAAAACTCCTCTGTATAATAGAAAAGTATAACAGTTAAAACCTGTGAAGCATTAAACTATGTTTTAAGTTTTTGGTTTGTTGCATCAGACTATACAAGGCAGAAACATTGGGATATTTCTGTTGAAAAACTGATTAACAGTGTGAGACTACAGTTCGATTTGTCTAACTAGGAATGTCTTTGTTCTATGAATAAAAAAAATTAAGAGTATTTTGAAATTAGTAATTCAGTGGAAATTCAAATGTTTGTGTTTTGTAGGTGTAACAGTTGTTATTGTTCTGAAATTACAATTTTTGCATTGTATTCTTCCTTGTTCTTTGTTTTTGATTAATAGGAATTTTGTATCCTGGACAATGCTAAAAGTTTTTCTTCATTAAGTGAACTGTACTAGGGGTTATAATCTGAGATACTGAAGTCAGTGAGATGAGAATGGGCATTGAATACTTTATGACTGTAGAGTACCTTCAATATTATTGATAATGCCTGGCTGGCAATTTTTTCTCCTTTTTTAGGAGAAAACAAAGTTGTGAATATTATAGTATATTCATATAGCTTTAAGTTTAGAATTCCATATGGTATTGTATATTCTTTTGTTTTAGTGACCTGGTGATGTTAATACTTGATTTCCCTTTTTGCCTAATTAGACATGCAGCTTTGACAAATGACATTCTGCTTCTCACCAGCCAGCTCTCCTGACCTTGTCATTATTACTGATGGGTACATGTTGCTGCTGCAGGCAAAATCAGCAGTTGTGCATTTTAGGGACTTGATGATTTTGCTACTTATTCTTTTCTTCTTCCCAGAGCAGTAAAAACTGGAGGGCAGCAGTTGACTTGTGTGGGCGGCTTCTAACTGCACATGGTCAAGGCTATAAAAAAAGTGGACTGCCTGCTAGCCATACAACAGATTCTTTACAGGTATGTTTAAATATTCTCTTGTCACTTTTTTATCAACAACATTCATAGTGGCATTTTTTTTTAACAGGATCAAACTCCTTTTCCTAATTGTAACATAGAAACTGAGGTTATTAAAGTATTTTAGCAAGACATTTTTTCTGTTTGCTTATGTAAAGTAGGCCTTCATTTAAAACAAACTTACTTTTTAAAGGAAAATCCAATCTTGATTCTACGTTTTTAAAGATTTTTACACTAGCAAAATGGAATATGTTTTGCTGTTTTGAAAGACTCATTTCTCTAAAGTTCATGGAACTATCTAGATTGTGAACTTTGTAGTAAGATTCTACATGTTAGAAATGTGTTCATGTGTTCATTTATTAATCCCAATTAATAAAATATTGCAAGTGATTCATATGTTACCAGATGAGAACTCATGTTTTTGACCCTAGTGATTTTAAAGCTCATGGTTTTTCACCAAAAGATTTTAAGGATACCGTAAAGTTGGAAAAGCAGTTAAAATACCAGATTCATAATTGGTATATACTAACTCATTTCAAAGACAGATGTTCCAGTTTTGAGGCAGACTAGTTTTTAAACTTCATCTTCAAAATCTTGAATAAATCTTGTTTATCTCTACAAACGATTAAACATCGGTCCTCTGAGCTTTGTTTCAATGATTTGATGAAAAGTATTGTGTAAAAGAGCAGGTAAGTATAAATCCTGATTCTTTTCAGTAACAGAGAAACTTTTTACTCAGCTTTTATGAGAAAAAATTGAAAAGTTGAAATTGTATTGGATGTGGCTTTTGATAGAAGCTAATAACAGACCTTGTCTTTCCCTTTTTTTATATGTATCAATTTTTAGCTGTGGTTTGTGAGACTAGCACTGCTGGTAAAACTGGATCTGTTCCAAAATGCAGAAATGGAATTTGAACCATTTGGAAATTTGGACCAGCCTGATCTTTATTATGAATATTACCCCAACGTATACCCTGGACGTAAAGGTAAAAGACTTGATTTATGAAATGCTTTTCTTTTATTCCCTTTTTAACAGTCATTATAAAATACTGGTTGGATTCAGGGGGTGTTTAAAGCTAAAGCATTGGAGAGCTATGGATTATGTTGGTTTTGGTTTGGTTTTTTTCCCCAGAAGAACATGATTGATTAGTACATTAAAGTATTGCTCATACTGCTAGCGTTCAGAAACGCATAATTACAAAATTGATTATATGTAGGTGCTTTTATTGGAGAGCTCTGGGTGTCAGGGGCTACCAACCCAAATCTGACTCCGCCATGGGTTCGGGATGATCGTGTTTTTATATATTCTGTTGTTATATAATTTTCATGTTAATTATTAAACTTATATTGTTCTATTTTATACATAGATTTCAGCCAAGCATGGCTCCTCGTGGCCCCCCTTAAATGTCTAACATAGTTTCTCATGATTCTTCTTATGATTATGCAATGATTATATTTAATTACTAAACAATCATCACATCTAACAATTATATCATTTATCACACTGCTTATGCAGGTGCAATGATCTGGCAAAACACAAAGCCTAACATTTTCAGAGTCTATCTTTAACATTTTCCAGGGCCCCACTATCATTATTGTGGAGGTAGTGATAAGAAGTAACAACAGGTAGAGCAATATAGGTAGGCAGTGTATTTCATGATGCTGCTAGAGAGGAATGTTTTAACAAGTAAATATAATGTTTTAGTTCTGTGATACTGAAATTAAATACTACCAAACTCAAATAGTTCATTTTACTCAAAACCAGGCTTGAAAGATGATGAGAGTTTGTGGAAACAGACTCTATAAGCTTTTTTCTCTTCAGTTCATCCAGGTAGCATCACTATGCTATTTTTAATACTTATACACCCATATGCTACTGCAGGTGTTATTTCCTGGTTTATAGGATTAAAGGAAAAAAACCCTATATTTAGAAGTAATTTAATAATTCTCCTTAATTGAAACATGATTAAATGTAGTATTATTTGCTAAATAATTGAAAATAAGTAAAAATCAAAGATTTACTGTGTATCTTATTATTGAAGAAAACAAAACCAACACCAGCTTCAATTCTTTTTAAGCAGTTTGTCTCGTGTTACAAATGCACTACTTCCCACTGCTTCAAAGAGCCCACAGGTTAGCCACATAGTTCCACCACTCAGGATATTCTAGCTCTCCAGAAGTCTGGGTTTGAAAAATTGCTATTTTTAAGAGCAATTTTACTCTTGTTCAGGCTATTTTGAAATTTTATTTTTCTATATATGTGTTATTTAGAAAAGAATAACTCTCTGATGCAAGTACACTCTTGAGTGTTCTTCATGTTCTTTGGCTTTTGTATTTGAACCACAGTGTGTAATAAGACATTTGTAAGAAGCAGTTTTTACAGACAGTGCCACTCTGAAATATTACAATCCATTTTACATGAGGTAGCCTTGATGGGGTAACCTAGAAAGAAAGAAGATTTTGAGGTTTCTGAGGAAGGGAAGTTGGCGTCAGACAGTTCACAATTTTTTGCAGATTATTTTGTACAGTGATGCAAAAGATCGGTTGCAGCCCAGCAAGGCCAGTGGGGACTGCCTAGAACAACTCCCTCTGATGTTATTCATGGTCCTTCAGGTAATCACAGGCAATCCACTGGGAAGGAATTGTGTCAGCTGGAAGAGTGAAAAAGGTCCTGGTCATCAGGTTGGATGGCTTTTTGGATCTGATGTTCTTAGGGCAGCTGCACACACAATAGCAGTAGTTGTCTTCCACAGGCCGTATGTATGTCTCCACATCTTCTTCAATATTAAAAATAAGCTATTTTGTCTAAGAAAAATCCTTGCAGATCATGTCAATATTTGAGGTACTTGAGTGCTCATGCCACAGATGATGCAGGGAGCAGCAGTTCTGGACAGTTTGGCCAGGTGTTGAAATCACCTGTCCTGTGATTGAGCTTTGGATCCTGGAGCAGTCACTCAACCACTGGGGTTGTTTCATTCAAGTTATGAGGATATTGATGGTAAAAAGAGGTGAGCTTAAGGAAGATAGTCTATTTCATAATTATATGCCTCAGTTAATTTTTAACAGTTGAACATATCAACTGGGACCATAATCTGATCATTTGTGAGGAAAGTAGGATCAGGGTTGGATGGAGCTGACCTGCTAGTTGTAGATATCTCATATACATCCAATATGGGAACAGCTATTAAACATTCCTTACATAGTTTTGAGGAGAGAGAAATAGCATTTCCAGAGATGTAGGAGAACACAAGCAGTTGTTTTTTGTCTAGCCTTAAACTATGCTGTGCTGGATTATGGATAAAGAAATTTAGTATACATGCATTGTTAACCAGCTAATTTAAATAATAAAATACAGATAAATCATTCCTATATTTTGGTTAAAATATATTAGTATGAATACGCAATCCACTGCTATTCGGCAATTTTGTGTATCATTTTGTGGTGTAATAAGCCTAAAAGAAAGGGCTTAATTTCAGCATTTTAATTTTGATTCATGGTATATAAATGGAGTAAGCACTTAAAAGTCAATTTAAGAAGTGAGAGTATAGATATAAATAATGTTCTCATTAATTGTAATACAGATAATACTTTCTGTATTCAAAATATTCATAATAAAAAATAGTACATTAGGAAGTTTTCTGGGTTTTGTGCATGAAGTAGGGGAAGTTTGAAATTTAAAGCAGTGAGAGTAGCCCTTCATCCATTAATCTCTGAGAAATCTATCTCAAAGAATTTAAGTTACAAGGAACTGTACAAAAAGTGAAAGATGCTTTTCCATTGATTTAACTTAACATGGCCAACATAGTCCTCTTAATTTCCCTCTGAAACTCACCTAAAGCTGTTTCCCTTTCAGCGGCGTTGCTAATCTCCATTTCTTCCTCATATTTTGTATGACATTGGCAGCCATGATGTGTATTGATCCCAATATTGTTATCTTTGTCGTGGCTGTAAGATCTAGTCCTTCTGGAATCTTCTTTTCCTGGTTTCTATGGGCATTTTGTTCAGTCATCTGCATTGCCTGTGGGAGTGCAACCTCTCAGGACATTGATTCTGCTGGGATCCTTCTGTTGGCCAGTGGGGTTGGTTAAGGCACTCATAAATCGTTGCTGATTGATAAGGAGCAAAGAACAGACTGTTCCCATTTTCTAGTAAAATCTTAAAAATCCTTAGTTATAGATTTAGTTCTTTAAAATTCATCTGCATAAAGAAGCTAAATAGTCACATTTTTACATATGTTTTTCTTTCATAATAGGTAGGTCTTTGGGTCAGGAACCCTGTTTCAGATTGCTTCCTGCACATCTTCATTGTTCTGTGTGGGATATGTAAGGCTGAATTTTTGTCATCATTCTCATGAGAGATGGATTTCAGGAATTTTTTTAATGGTTTTAACTTTATATTAACACAGTCTTCTATTCATTACCATTTTTTGTCTGTGTTCCTTGTGATACATAATAAACTCTCATATGATAGCTTGCCTAACCTGAGACAGCATTTCCATTGGTAATGCCTATGTGTTTCTGAACCTGTGAGAGCCAACAATTAAAATGGAACATTAAAATGCTGCTTCATTTTTTATGAGGTAATTTGCAGTACGTAGAGCAGCAAGTTCCAGAAAAGTTAATGCTAACAAAATCAATCTTCTAAAGCTACAAAACTTGGGAATAATTTATTTTGTATTGCAAAGGGGGAAAAAATAAGCTATGCATAAGTAAAAATTTAACTTCTGACCAGAAGCTTATGTAACATGGGGTGGGATTTCTTTCCCTTTACCCTTTTTATTTTCTTTCTGATGATGCAGCATCATCTGTACTCTTCTAAATGAAATCAGTCTTCTATTCTCTGGTGGGAAGGGCCTAAATTAGGAACATGGCATTAAATATCTAGTTGTATGTGTTCTAGAAACTTACTTCATAGTGTATTCCTTCCCTTGACCTCTTGGTATTTCAATACCAACACAAGTTTCCAAAAGTGTGGCAATGTTGAGACTAGGGATACACTAGTGTGTCCTGTGATAGGATGGCACTATATATATATATATAAAATAATAGTGTGAGTCTAGATACCACAACTGCTTTGGCATTTTTCACTATTGATACTTTTATGACATTACTAATATCCACTGTATTTAGAATTTTTATCAGAAATACATGAAAAAATTGATAGAAAAAATTTGTGTAATTTAATTTTTAATGTGTCCTTAGTTACTCAAGCAGTGATCTTAATTTGTTTCTTTTATTCAGTTTTGAAATTCCAGTCATTCTAAAGGAATCATGTCATACATGGTCTAGAACTGTCACACCAACCCATGTTGTTAACAAATTTTCAGTGCTGATGCCTAAGGTGAACTGTAATAATTGTTACTACATTTTGTAAGCTTATAAAATAGCAAAAATTGTGGTGAGAAACTTGTTTTATGTCTACAGAGATACTGTGTTAGCTATGAAAACACTTATCCACTTAGTATTAAACACAGTATTTCTCTAATGCCCACAAAAGACATTTTACAGGAATCTGGACTGTGTCTAGTTGCAAGGTCTGCCTGAAGCTTGGTCCTGTTTCTGAATGTCAGCCTATGCCATAAGGACAGACTTGGATTGGGAAAATGATCTCCTTTATGTGATGTCCCTACAGTGGCATTTGGCCATTTTGAGTTTACTGTCTTCCTTTTTCTCTTCTACTTGACCATGCCAGTAGGAGGCAGGCTGGCTGAAGCTTCCTTTTTTTTAATTTATGGGGTCTGATGATGCTATAAATCATCCTTTTTTGCACCTTCCTCAGATTTGGTAAGTGGGATAACTGTGGCAGAACGTAAAGTGGTGTGGGGAAAAAAGATTAATAATAATAAAAGGATTAATAATAAAAGATTGTGGTAGGTCAAGAAACAAAAGGAAATAATCAATTTTAAAATAAAGATAAGAGAAGAAATGCACAGGCTAAGAAATTATGTCTTAGAGACTGCTCCTCATTGTTAATAAATTTTGCAGGAAAGCATAAAAAGAATACTCCACCATATTGTTACATGTAGTACTGGTTTTTTCTCATGTGTTACCACAAATACTGCCTTAAGTTAGCACTCCCATGTCAGACTGATTGAGTCTTGGCAGTCGTTCAGGAGAGTTATTCATTCAAGCTCATGTTGGCAGTAAAAATATTAAAATTTCTAGTGGAACTGGTTACCCATTATTTTGTTTTCATGATTGTGTGCCTCTCCACTGCCTCTTTAAATTCACTGTCGTGTTGCTTCAGAGCTACTGTCTACCTGTAAAATCAGCTAATACAGCTTGAATAAATACCACTCAAATGTTGTGGTTCCAGTTAGTTGTTCAGGCTACTCAGACATGGAAATAGAATTTTTTCTGAAATAAAACAGATATTTTATTTAAGAAATGTATGTATAATCTAATGGGGTAGAATACTGCTAAAATACTTAATTATGCATTCTTCTTTCCCAAAGCTACATAGTCTCATTGAAAACAGTGTCAGCTTTACACAGGATTTCTTAATACTATGAGCAAATAACTAATTTCTAAATTCTGCCTTATTACAGTTATCAGTAGGTAAGATTTAGGGTGATCTCTTTGCTGCAGGGGAATTTTTGTAGTTTTCCTGCATTGTTTCTGTTATGTTTTCCTTTCTTCAATGCAAGTAACTCCAAATTACTGAGGAAGTATTTTTGAAACTTTTTAAAACCAGATCATGATTCAAAGTTTCTGTTCTTAGGTCATGTGCAGTTAAATTGTAAAGTATATGCAAGCATGTAATTTCAGATAAAATTTTCAAAATATTTTCTTTAAATGGTTACAAACATTTAGTCTCCTATCTCATCTTCAGTCTCTCTGGATTGATGGTAATAAAAAAACCCTTGGAAATTAGTCTGTTGAACTGGGATTTTTAAGTGTACTTTTAATTTCTAGCCAGTGAAGCTAGGATTTGAAGTTCACTACATTATCCCTCTTAAAAATCCTATAAATTTTGGTAGAAGTATGTTTGTGCATATAAAGGCAAGCATATACATCTCTCTATGTATATGTGAGTGTAAAGCAAAAGATTTTTCAGAGGCTCGATACAGTGAAGGAATGAATGTTTCTTTTGTTTTGGTTTGGGTTTTTTACTGTTATACAGTCCCACTTCATCCTTTCAGTAATTGATAATCTGCTCTTCTGTTGCTTTTGGGCATTTAAGATTTGTTGAACAAGCTGTAGAAGGCAGATCAGAAAGCATTTCTGGTTACTTGTTTGCAGCAAGAAAATTCAAGGATAAAATAGCTGGTCATTGGCATATTCTTCTCTGCTCCAAGAGGGCTGCAGATCAGGGCTGCAGTTCGAATTTGATTGACATGAGGTGATGTTTGTGTTTTGACAGTTATGAAAATGTGCAGCTGTTCATAAAGAAATAGAAATTGAAATCTGTGGTCTTAAAAAATTCTACCTGATCTTGCTCTTTATTCCATCTGTTCCCATGCTTTCAGTGTATCCATTTTCCTTTCAGCAGATCTTTTTTTACTTTTGCCTTTTGTATGATGATAATATATATATATATATACACATATGAATGAGATTAATTCATGTGAAAGGGACAATCAAACATCACATTCTTTGAAAGAAAAATCTCCAGTGTATTTAAAAGTAATTGCTAAGAAAATTGTCTTAAAATTAAACCATTTTCCATTATGTATTTTTTATATATTATTGTGAAGCCCCTAAAGAGGAGCAACAGAGGTCAACTGTAAAATATCAAGCTAGAATAAGACCTGCTTAAATTAAAAATAAAATTTCGATATATAGCAGTAATTGTAGGGTATTGCCTTCTGTGGAAATTATCTAAGCTTAGCTGGCATAGTTTTACTGTGTAAGGACATTACTGTAGAAATTGGAAGTATGAAGTAGAGAGCAAAATCCATTCTCCTATGCTCTTAACTAAACATTTTAATTGCAGGATATGCTAATTGTTTTAAATACTTCCTTGACATGTTGCCCTGCTAAATGCAGTACTGAATGAAATGTAATAGAGTATATGGGTTTGGTTCTGAGTAGTTTTGCAAAAGGCATTCTATGATAAATTCAGTGTTTATATAATTTTTTTTTGTCTCTAGTGAGTTGCCACAGGAATAGATGTATGCCTGCTCATAATAGAAACCTGTTATAAAGAAATATGTCTTTCCCTGAATGTTTTAAGTGGCCTAAAAGTGAGTAGGTGAAACTTTTCTGACAAGATAATGTAACTCTTAGTCTAACCAGCACCTGTGTTATTTCTGTTACAACTGAGTGTTAGTGCAGTCAATTGTACTTTTTTTCCCCCCCAGTATAAGTGTGTTCACTGAGGGAAGTATAGTTTTTTTCTCCCTGCTAATCTCTTTTTTTCATTAAATTTTCTGCTCCAAACTCTACAACCTGCCTTTCAGACCTTCATAATACTGTTATTATTGATCTATTGGAGTCATCAGCAGACATCATTTACTTCTTCCCGATTTTCTTGTTAAACCAGATAATGTAAAATTAAAATCACAGTGTTTTCTGAAAATCTCTTTTGCCTTTTTTAAGTCTCACCTCTTGTCAGCCCTAATATAGCTGTTAATCAGTTACAGAATTACATTGGTGAACAGATCTATTTTCTATTACTGCCATGTTTTTCTTTTGGAGAAGTGTATGTAAATTGTATTAGCACCTTAAACAAGTAGCACTCATTGACAACTTTACCAAATCTAAGTAAATTTATGGCCTTTTTTTAACTAGAAAATCAGTGTTTTACTGTAGGAACTGAATTAGATACATTTTCCATACCTCATATAATTTAACTAAAAAGTTTGCTTGTAGACAGGAACATATCTGGGAAAATGCACTTAACCAAAAATCTCAAGAGTTTATAAGCAGTATGTTTAAGGTCTTTATTTGGATTGAGTGGCTTGAATAAGTGCTGCAGGTTTTTTATGAGCAATTTGCTCATCTGATTTGACCTGGAATTACACAATACTGTTTACATGGGCTGGTAAGAAAGCCTTATCAGTGGTAAAAGGACGTTTCTTTTCTCCTTTCCCCAGCTGTCACATTTGTATGAGAGCACGTGTACAGTTTTGTCCTTTCTGCAAAAAAAAAAAGAAAAATCCTGCTCTTCAGAAGGATTACAAGGGCTCTGAGGAAGAGGGCAGAAAGAGCTAGTGTTTCTGATATTTTAAATAAACTTAGTTGCTTACTTAATAAGCAATAAGTAACAGACATTGATTAGATGGATTTGCTGGATGTTTACAGTAAAATCTCTTCTGTTTATGTCATGAGTTTCAAAAAGAAAGAGAAGAAACAGATGCTAAAGTTTTAGGTGCTCCTGTGAGAAATTGTAATACAAAGTCTGGTTTGAAAATTCTTTACAGTAACTAGCCTTGCAGCCCGAGCCAGCTTTCTCCTGGTTTTGTTTGAGAGATCTGTCGCCACACTTGATGTACTACTGAAGATCTCACTAAAATGTTTTTTGGTCACAAGCTATGAAGGAAATACTAAGCAGTTGAGAAATAATGCATCCATACAGTACATTTTGAAGTAATACAGTTCTGAATGTGTGTTACAACTGAGGATTTAGTTGTAATAGGAAATAAATCAGATTCTTATGGAGTTTAGGTTGACCTGGAGTCGCATTCATCATTCTGACATCCTCTGACACCACTTCTGATGATGTACATTGGTCGTGGGTTGTTCTTTCCTTTCACAGGGATTGTGATAGAGTGGTTTCATTCAGCAATACACAAGATCAATACTTTACTAAATACAGAATTCCAAAAAAACTGTATCATAAAACATTATGTAAATGTTATTACAAATTGCTAATGTGAGATGTTTCATCTGTGCTCCATTAAATACCTGTCTGTTTGTGTGTTGACTAATTCAAAGAAAACTAATTCAAGTTTTCTGTATGAGTGTTTATTGAATTGACCTTTTGTTGCATTTTACAAGAGGATGTAAACATACAAACTTGTTCAGAACTAACAGTGCTGCAACACAGTCCGTAACCAAATGTTGCTAAACCTCCAGTTTTTTTCAATTTTTTACAAAATTTTCTGCCCCTTTTTTTACCTTGGCCTCAGAAATCCCATTGAGTGCAGCAGAAGGTGCATAATTGGTAAATTAATACTACCTTCTCCAAAAGAGCAGTACTAAACTAGCTGGTTTTAGGCACTGCTTTTTCTAACAGGATTACTGTTGGATTGTTGGAGTTATTAGAACTTGGTCTTCAGAGAGGTAGTAGAGATAGAACCAGCTGGAGTTCAGATTTGCTTCCATAAGTTTGCAGTGCAGTTTGCAACATGTCTGCAAAGCAATTTTTCTCTGGTATTTTGGCACAGAATTTACTCTTAAATTATTTTCCACTTTCTTTTTGTTGTTGTTCACTGCCTACCTACACTGACTGTATCTTCTGTCATGCTAAGCGCTATTCAGAATACATGCATAAAATATTTCACATCTTTTGTGACCGGTTGAATCAACTTCTACATGTCTGTTAGTAGAACTTCAAAGGTGGTTTTATTTGCTTAATGTGTTTTCCACATATGATGATGCATGAAACTTGTGTGCGTCCGTTACAGGAACTCAGCAGTCGGGGAAGCCATCGGGAATAGTTAGCATCAGCCAAGAGAATTTATGTAGACGTAAGTGGCTTACTGTGAAGGTCATAATTAGTGAGTCTTGTGATTAAAATTTTGTCAACCTTTAAAAAAGTCTAGAGGCAGTGACTCATTTTGTATAGCATTTACCTCTTTGACATACAAGCCTGTTAAGAACAGGTGCAAAAATCTATTTAGAAAGCTCCTGAGTCCTGTTTTTGAGAAAAGATGAGGCAAGAGGTAACTTGAGAGAGAAATCCCCTTAGAATATATGTATAGCAAATGTACATATTAAAATATTAGAAATGTGGTGATGCCTTGGAGTGGTTACCTGAAACAGAGGCTAGACAAAATTAAGAGAATAAAAGGGGGTGTTTTATTGAAGACCTTCAATAGGTACACCTTGGGCAGTCAGAAGCCTCTGAGGGGCTACACCCCAGATGGACGATGGTCATGAGTTTTTCACACCAAGTTTGGTCCATTTCCATTATCAGGGGTTAATCCTCCAATTACAGTTTCAGGTAATGATGTAATTTACTCCAAGTTTCCCCCCCCCCCAATTCACTATTGTTTATGTCTCCTGGTGCCTGAGACAATAAGGTGTCCTTCTTGAGTTTCAGGCTTAGAGAGGAATTGTTTTGTCTGAATAAAATGGGAGAACAGTAGCTGACAGGCTATGGAGTTTTATACACTAAAGCAGTACAGGATCTGAAAAATATAAAACCTAAATCGTAAGGCAGTGGTGGATGGTATTTTGCAAGGCCTATATCCCCATTATGCCAGCTCTGATTTGGTTTCACTAGTGGTGTTTAGTTTTTGTTTGGTATTGTTGTCTGTGTATGAGGATTATGCAGTTACCTGAAAGCAAGATGTTGCACACATTTGGGTTTGGGTAAACTCCTGAAACTGCCTGTGAAGTCAGCCTGGATGTCCATAAATGTAGACAATGAGGTCTTTGCTACTACTACTACTACTACTACTTGTTATTATTATTAGTAGTAGTAGTATTATTAGTATTATTAGTATTATTATTAGTATTATATTGTATTAATATTAATATTGAATGATAACACCAATAATAACAATAACAACAACAATAGTGGTAGGAATAAACTAGTATGAATTTATTTTTCTCCTCAAATATTTCTTAAAATTCCCTATTCTTTGATGTTTTAAATGAATCAGAAGTTATACAAAAATATGCCTAGAGGTTTTGCATGCCCTGGTTATATCTCTTTCACAGGCATGCTTTGAAGGCCAGTAATTTCATCTTATTTCTTCTACATTGGTTGTAAACTATACATAATTATTAAATGCTAGTGGTAATGTAGTGGTAAAAAACTTCATTTTTTTATTCCTTCATTTTAATTAGTTTGAAGAAATTTTAAATGAAACATTATACTTCCCAATACAACTTGGTTTTGAAAATTTGAGTTTGGTGCACCTTCTTCTTGCCTTTATGATTATGGTTTACTTGTGTTCAAGATATTTTAAACATGTCACATGATATAGCTGAAAAGAAGTTTCCTGTTTTCTCATCTTTCACAGTTTTCATCAGTAGAAGAAAAAGATATGAAGGAATGGACTTTTTGATATAAGCACTAGTGAGACATACCTTTTTTAACATAGGCAAATCAGAAACTGATCATTATAGCAAACACACTTAACAAAATCAGTTGTGTTTCTAGGTTCCATGGTTCCTTTCTCCATGCGGATTTTGCATGCTGAACTTCCTCAGTACCTAGGAAATCCTCAGGAGTCACTTGACAGACTGCACAGTATGAAGATCATCTGCACCAAGGTAAGAGCATCTCTAGGCACTAACATCTCGTAATGTTTAAGAAATAAATTTTACCGTCCTTATAAAGAACATTGTTTCAATTATGACATTTTTTACTCCATCTTGATGAAAATAAGAAGTTTACTATTAAAAGTAATGAAGTGCCTCTTGCATTTTAAGAGAGATCCTTCTCTTCTCTGTGGTAGCTCTGGCTCAGTTGAGTAGAGCAGAGGACAACATTTGTGCTTTTGCCAGACAAGATGTGGAGCACAGTAAGCAGATGTGTTTAAGGGCGAGTAGGAAAGATTTCTGTCCTTCACTCAGCTGTGTCCAGCTTGCTGAAAACAGTTGTTAATGACTTTGATCTTTCAGAAATAGTCCAAATAACTGGTTTTAGAAATAATAGTCATTTAGGAATATAAATACAACCTGCTGAGTTTGGTTGGGGTTTTTGTTTTGTTTTGTCTTGTCAAATGCTATAACAAAAAATTATGGCCTAAATTATAACATGGGATTTGTCAGTGCTGAAATTGGAGTCATGGTGTTGTGAGCACTAACTTTATCCACTAAAACCAGCAACCCTGAAGCATAAATATTTGCCCTTAAATGTTTTTCTTCACAGAACTCTTTCCCAAGTAGTCTAATGCACCAGTGACCATGAATTTTACAATGTCGTAAACTGTAGAAGAAATGCAACATTATTGCTTTATCTATGACACTTGAAAGTTCAAAACTGTACATAAGATAAACACATGTGATTACTTTTCATTTTCAGTATTCCTTGAAAGTTTCCTATATTTGCTTCTTAAAATAACTTGGATAAGGGCAGTGGAAGGATTTGATAATTGCCAATTGTGTAGCTGTAATGGCATTAAGTGTATGAAATCAACTTTCTTCTAACAGAGTAATATGTAGGAGAACCAAATGTTTACTGTAAAAAGCCCAGTTCTTCATATTATGAGGAGAAAAATTGAATGGTTTAGGTAATAAGAAGTGAAAGTGGCATTTTTTGTAAAGTTGGAAAGAATTGATTTGGAAACTTGAGAAATATATCTAATTTGGCCAAGAAGTGGTACTTCTTAGCATTTGAAGACTGCTGTTACCTCTCATCTGATATCAATGTCCAGCTATTCTCTCCAGCCCTCTTCTTTATAAACAGTCCTCAATTTGAAGTAGTTCTGTTCTTCTAGGAAATGCCATACCACCTCTATTGCAGGATTTCATTTCAATAACATTTGCCTGCCCCAGTCTGCAGCAGATCAGCTGTTTCACATCTTGGGTTTATGCAGTCTGGTATCAAGTGCTACACTGTCTGCCCTCAGTCATGAAGGTGCCACTAGGTTCCAAAACTAAACTGGTTTCTAAGTTCCTGAATCTTGTAACAAGGAGTAAAAACTGAATGTGAACGGGGGAGTCACTGCTGAGCAGGGCATCCATCAGCTATCTGGCAGACTAGATCTGGCCATATCTCAGTTACAGTGTGATCAGCCATGATTCTCTGCAGGTTAAAGATTGCTGGTCAGTAGAGGAATGAAATAAAAGGAAATTAACTTTGTCCCCACACACACACTCCTTTACAAGAACTTGAAGTCATCTACAGCCTTGAGGTGGATCTGCCTCTGATGTTTCTGTACAAGTGCATATCCTTAGAGCATATCCAGTGTACCAAGGAAGCTTTCAAATTAGAGTACAGCGTTTTGTTTGAACATGAACTAGGGTGATTATTTGTTTAAATAAGGGAAATGGAATATGGTGGAGAAGATGAAATAGAAATAGAGTTACAAATTAATATATACATATTTCCCTGCCCGCTAAATTCTTGAAGAACGTGTCTCTTTACTCATATTCTCAGTCTATCAATTGCTAGTGATCTGTGTCACTGCAAATTCTGTAATCCCTTGTACTCTTGGAGAAAGCTGCTTCAAAGCTGGCTCTACATCTTCCACAAGCTCTTCTGAGGAGTCTCTCGTTCTCTGCACTTGGTGTTGGTTCAGAGATTGTCACCTCTTTGCCTCTGCCTTCCTGTGTCTGAGCTTGCAAGGTTTCCACTGTGTTAGTGTGTTCACTTGCAGCAAGAAAGACAACAATATCCCTTTGGTCCTGACAGCTTCCTCTGAGGCAGGATATGGTAGCCAGGACAAGTTATGTCTGTGCTGATGGATGCTTCTTTTTAAAGTACAGTAGACAGATAACTTCTAACAAATAAAACATCCTTCTTGGAAATATTTCTGATCAGTTATTCTAGATACCTCATTCCAGATTACTTCATTTGTTTGCATTCATTTAAATACCTTGGTTTTTGGAGCAATTCAAGGACAACTGTAGAAAGAAGAGTGTGAAAAAGGACAGTTTGTAAAGATGACTCTGTTTTTAAAGACAGTTGTCAATTGGTGGCAGTTTAACCATTTGAAGTCAGGGCTGTCTGATAAAGAACATTGTTTATATATATTCTGATTTTTGTACAGAAAAAATCAGAACTGTTTTGTCGTTTGTCTAATAATCTCAGTCTCAACTGGAATGTTCAAGAATATGGTTCTAATACTTAGAAAAACCCATGGCATAACCAAGAAAATAACATAAAGGATGTACACTCATTAGTCTTAATATTTGTATGTGACACTTGGGAACCATTTGGGTTATAACAGAATTAATTGGGGAGCTTTCAACCAAAAGCCTCTAGTGTTTTACCTCCCTATTTTAAAAAGTGGAAAAATAATCTTTGGTCATCCATATTTACAGAAGGGCATACGAATCATCATTATGTAAATGAGATGATCTTGGAGTCATAAAAGCTAGAAGAAAGAAAAGACCTATTAGCTCACCTAGTCTGTCTCTCTGCAATGCCAAGTTGTTTTGTAGTTTTTAATGAGCCAGCCTATGGTACTGAGGCCACATCCCCTGGGAGGTTATTCCAGGCTAATGGTAGTGCATTCTGATCGTAAGAAAAATCTGTTCTTTCTATTTCATTTCTCTTTCTTAATGAAAGGGTGAGGTTTTTTTCCTATCCAATACTTGATTTTAATCTGCTAAATTCTTTATTGCTTTTTGTTGTATATATTCTACAGACACCTGTCAACTTTAGATTAACCATTCAATTTAAAGATGGAATGGGATTTATTTTGGTTACTTGGTCTTTACAGCCTTCATCTACTTACATATCTCTGGTACCTGAAGCAGGATTGGAGGTTGGGTGGAAAAATGTTATTTTAATTTTTCCTGAATATATGTTTCCATATATATTTTTCCTGCAATAATGTTTTAGCTTTTCCAGTATTCCTACAAGTGTCTAATCAAGATCTGCTTAGATATTTTGCATCTTCTTCTATATGAACAACATTTGGGAAAGAAATTATCTGTAGTGCCAAATGGGTGTTATAGGCTGGGAGAGGAGTCCAGTGAAATTGTTGCAGTCTCTGTGTTATTGCTGGTCTTCCCAATATGAACTGCCTCAATGAGTTGTTACACCAATAAGTCTGCCTTGAAATGAATGGTCTTTGAACAACCAGGCAATAAGAGTAACAATAGTAACTTAAATCACAAAACAATTTGTTCTTTTCAAGTGTTCATTTGAAAACATAGGCATCATCAATTTAGTGCTAATAGTGCTGAAGACATGCTAAAAATGTATAGCTGGAGACCAAAATGTGAAAAGGACAACTCTCAGGCTAAATGTAAACTCTTCTTGTCTGTAAGTACCTATGCTTCCCTAGATGCTTGAGGGGGAGCTGGAATTTTACATATTTCATAGCATGTTTCACTTTTAAACCCTAATCCCTCAACTGCTAGAGCAGTTAGGTTCTTCTGCCAGGTGAGTGGAGCAGTGGCAAGTGGGTTAACACTCTTGCTTCCTAAAAGGGCCTCTGCAAGTGTTACCTCAGCAAAACTTGTCAGAAATACTTTGTGCCATTTGCCCATCAGCCACAACTTCTGTAGTTCTACCACTCTCCTTCATGAGTAGTTATGTTCCTCCCTGGCCCTTTCATACACACTCTTCCATATCTCCTGGCCTTTTGTTTTACTCCCAAATTGGTGAGCTTTTCAGTCTCTTTGAACTTCTCAGTCTCTTAGGTTTGATTACTATAAGCTTCTAGGTGCTAAGGTGACATAAGTTTTATAGTTTTCTTATATTACTTCAGTCTAGAGAGTATTTGTCTTGACACCCTGTTTTTAAGTTCATAGAAACAATGATGACTCTGTACCAGTCTGAGTACCCAAAAAGCCTCAGTTCCAGAAGCACCAAAAAGGCTGAATGGTGGTATGCATGTATTAGCAATTCTGGCATACAGGCAATAATAGATGGGGAGTGAAATAGAAGACTTGGTGAAGTAATACTAGCCAGTGAAACTAATTAGTGTGCATAACAATAAGGGTTCAAAACAAGAAAAAGCACAGGTCATATGTAAAACTGATTAATTAAATGGTAGAAGTGTTCAATCATATTTTTCTTCATAGTAGGAACATGGGTGGTTAGAGCTATGTCATGTGATATTGCTAGAATAAACAGTTTGCCACGGAAATATTTCATATTGATTAAATGCAATAATTTACACTGAGAAGCTGTCAGAGTCATTAATGTTACTATTAAACAATTGTTGGAAAATGGGGAAATACACAAATACTGGAAAACTGCAGGTGATGTTTTTGTACTTACGGGCAAAAGAGAGATAAACCTAGGGAATAAAACAATTAGCCTCAAATTATCACCAAGCTCTGTTTTAATGATGTTGAGCTTCAGGTCACAGCTAGATATCCCCAAGTAATGTCACACAATGGTTAATGTAATACTCCAATTGTATGCTAATAACTCATTCTTCCTTTTTTTTTGTTATGTTAGTGAGAATGTTTTCAGAGAAATCCATTGTCTTTTTAAACAAGACAGCATGTTGCCTTGATGAAGGCCCCTCATTGTATTTATACCATTTAAAGAGTAGGAGCGTCGGGTCTTACTGAACCTGAGAAGAAATCACTAGATATTTTGTAGGGGAAAAGATCAGGGTTTTTAGACCACAGAAAGTATATTATAAAGTGGTTTGGATTTGTGGGAGAGACAAATGTGGGGTTTTTTCTGACAAGGTGTCTTATTACACACTAGGCTTTTAACACTGAAAGATGGCACTTTGGTTTCTAAGTGATTTCTAGGTGGCTGCACTGCTTTTGAAAGTGGGGCTGAGAGTCAGTCTTGCAGGCATGCCACTGCCAGCTCATAAATTGCCACCTGTCAGCTAAGCTGCAGTATCTACTGGTGTATGCTCATAGCCTCTCAAAATCTGAGGTAAGGCAGCTCAGTCTAGCCCTCTGAGCAAAGTTTACAGTAAACCATATTACCTTGGATTTGTCATGGCCTAACAATTCTTACCAGGAAAATTAGCCTGCCTCAGCTGGCAGGTGGTAAATGTTCTATATTCATTGTATGTCTCTCCTTGCTCTTAAGTTCTTTGTAGCTGAATTTATGAACTTAACTTCAAAACTTCACTCTAGTCTGTGAAACGGGCTTAGTATCTCATAGGGCAATTTCTTCCAGCTTAGTATTTCTAAAATTGGTGGTATGAGATGACTTTCTGGAGGTACAGATTATCTTGATTGGCTGTAGAAAACACCAACACACTTTCCAAGGCCAGATTAATTCTACCAGTCTTCTTTTTTGAGGACTTCCTCTGTTGATTTGAAGTGTACTTTGTTGGTTTAGGAAAAGACAGTTACTTCTTATACTACCAGAAGCTGAAAGCTCTTTATTTGGAAGTGTGCTCAGTCCCCAGAAGAGGCAGTGCCTTCTATTTCCTTCATTGGATAACCACGGTGGCTGATGAAACAGCAAGTGGTGGTTTTTTGAAGGAAATTTCAGGCATTACTCTGCAACCAAAGTTATACATCTGTAAAAAGAAAAATGGGGTCATCTGTGGGAATTGGAAAATGAATTTGGAGAATCGTAATGGAATTAGAAAAAGGCAAGTTGACTTGTGTTTCAAATGGAGCCTTGCGTGCATACTTTAAAAGTGCTTCAGACACAAGCTTCATTAAGTATACATTTCCATTCTTCCAATAAAACAACAAATGTTTCATTCAACAATTTACATGATTTAAAATCTACAATAAATTTTAAAAAGCAATAATCCCCAAAATTTGAGAAGGAAATTGTAGTAAGACCTAAGAGTAATACTTCATTAAAGACAAGACCATGAAACTAAAGAAACTAAAACCCATACTTAGGGAGAAGTCAGGAGGCTGTGGCCTTCTCTGAAAAAAATCAGTTTTGACTTTCACAGTGGTCATTTCATTTAATGTTCATTCTCTCGTGGAGCATATTTCCTGTTTTACTTATGAAACTGTGTATGACCCCAGAGTGTGCTGACATTTAATGTTCTGTAAGTATTTGAGCTCTAACATTCTTCTACAGTATGATGACTTTTTTACTTTGTGCAATTGATCTAGCTATGGTAATAGCCAGTAATTTTGAACTGTACCTAGGTGAAGCATTCCGGCATGAATTGGTTTACACAAAGACTGTCCATTGTAGATAATTTGCATTAAATATATAGTGCTGTTTAAACTCATGTTGCTACTTTAAAAAAATTACTACAGATACTAGAAAATTTGGAACAAGGCTTAGCTGAAGATGGAAGTATGACTAACATTACACAGGAGAACAGACAAGGTAGGTATTAAACATTTTTTTCCACAGACAGTGTGTTTTTATTGCTTGCCTAAGTGTGCCAGAAGTTTTCACAAGACTGCCCCAGACTGGTTAAAACTGTAGTTTTCTAATCTTATGGCCTACTCAGCCCCTGAAATGATACACTTTGTACTACTTTTTCCTGGAATTAATTTCACAGTTTTGCCCTTTATCAAACTTGTGCAATAAATCAATTCTTTTTCTTACTTAGGAGAAGCAGCATGGCTGTTATCCTTTAGTGATGAATATATAAGTGTGTTGCTGTTGCAGCTAGATAGGTGTTTCATCTTAAGCCTTGGCTGACTGACTCCTCTCAAACCTCATGTCTGCCATCCACTCAGTTTTTTCAGACTGAGCTACCACCATACAGTGGCTACTCTGGCTTAGGGTGCTGCTGCACAGATGGCTGAGTCTCACTGTAGCTGCCTGGTACTTAGACTCCTGAAATATCTAAGGTACTCTTTAGAATAATATTTAGATTATATAGAGCTATGTCATAATTTTCATGGTTGTATATCCAATTATGTTTTCTCCTGTTCTTAGTGATGTTGCTTCAATAGTATAGGGCAAATTACTGCACAAAGAAGGGTGTCCAGGACAAGCTTTTTTTTTTACAGAATTTATACTTACGAGGTCACTTGAGTATACTTGAAAATTAGACAAGAGGAGACATTTTAGGCATTGCTATGGATTGTATGGACCCTTGTGATGCCTAGCAAGTTCAAAATGCACACACCAAGAAAACAAAAAACTTTCACCTTTAGCTAACAGTCTAAGAAATGTTACCAAGTTCGTTCTAAGAGACCATTCACACAGAGCCCATGGAAAGCATAAGTCTAGCTCTGAGATAGAAGAGGCTGGATAGAGTTAATAGCAGAAAAAAATTATAAATAATTCCTTAAACTGTCTGTATGGAAGGGTGCAGACCTGTTTGAACTCTTTTTCTACCTGCTCTTCAATTTGACTGGATGTGAAAGTTACTTTAATATGTCACCATACCTGACTTGATTCACCTTGTGAATGCATCCTAAAAACATGAACACATGTGAGCAGCATATATCATAAAGATATTTGCACATATAGTCAAAAGAATACATTTACAACTCTTCTCAAAAGGTTTAGGAAAAATGGAAATAATCTTACATTGAAGTTAGACACAGCACTTCATGAGTTTCTGTTCTTTTTTCTTGTATTCTTTTTGCCTCTGTTCTCCTACTTACTTCTCCCTGTTAGCATTTTCTGCCAGAATTTTCATCCTTATCTCCACATCTTTTGTTTTTTACAACTTTAAAACCAAGGTGTTGATCCCCCTTTAAGGTACAAGGACTTTTTCCAAGCTGAATCATAATCCTGTGTCCTGCAGTCTGCTTCACTCATGGCTCCTTGCTTTTCCTCTCTGCTTCAGAGCTCAGATGGGCTCAGGAGGGAGACATAGTTAGAAAAGCAGCAGCTAGTAGTTATCAAGGGACATGGCTGCAGAAAATTTGGAGCGATCTTTACTTGTCTACTGTGCAGCTGCCTCTAGGTTTAAGACTGCCAAAAAGCCCAGGGGACATTTGCAGAGGCTGTTGACTGCTGTTGTCTGTGGAGGTCAGCCAGGTCTGCTCCCTCTCTGCTTCATCTCTGCATTTGGAGCTCCAGGAGGCTGATAATGGGTTTGCTTTTTTTCATTTGAGACTTGCTGAAGCAAACCTTATTAACTTTATGTGAAGACAGCCCTAATTCATTATGGGGATTATGCTTAGCATGTAATTTCCATGCTGCTGATGTAAGAAGGTGCAACACCAATCAACTTAAGATGTGAATCTCTAGCCTCAAACAGAGCACCTCATTTGCCAGATTTTCAGCAGGCAGAGAGATTTAGCATTGCACCACTTGCCTGGTAACACATTCTGTAAGATTCCAATTTTGTAACTTCACAGTGCCTATTGAAATGAATGGCAGTGTGGAGTACAGAGCCCTTGATGAAAAACAGGAAAAGCAAATGCTTAGAGTAGAAGCATGGCTGCATGGACCTGCAAAGAGTGTTTCAGGCATCTCAGTAAAACACAGTGATCTGCTGTTGGGTTTTGGTTTTGTTTACTGCTTTGCAGGTTTTTTTTTAACCGCTTTTCTCAGTGCTTAGAAGCCTCATCACACAGAGCTACAGAATTTCCAGATCAGGTTCCTGTTCAGTTTATAGCACAGGCTGAAGACATCTGGTTTCCCTACTTTGCAGTCCTTTTTTGAGAACTGTAGCTGGTGCTATCTGATTGTTAATATGAAATCTGGATGTCTTATGGTGTAGGAATCAACATCTAGTTTGTTGTCACCTAAGTCCTACAAAACTGAATGTGGTGACCAAACTATGAAAACATGCAAAAAAAAGAGATATTTACTTAAGTGAAATAATGATGGGCAGTTATTTAATTATGTTAGGATTTTACAGATTCCCCTAAGGAAAGGAAAAAAGGGAATGTGTCATTAAGTATTTATTCATGGTTTGCAGTATCGTCTCCATTAGTAGCACTCGGGATGCGTGGTCCCAGGGGAATTTCTAAAACAAAAGCTGGGGGAAATAAATGATTGTAAGGTACAGTGGATGAAATACTGGGTTCAGTCTTGGACCCTACATTATAACCCTCTTTTTGACAAAGATAATTTGCAAATATTCATGGGTTGGATTTTTTTTATTGTTGAAGAGGATGGAAGGATTTTTCCTTTTTAGGAAAGGTGATAGGCATTTCACCAAGCTCTTATTATTTGTAATGATTTCTTTGTGTGCTGAAAGAATTATCTGTGTAATCTGCAATGCTTTCATCAGTGACTACATTAATGATACAAATGAGTGGTCTCAGTTATCACAATTTTATTGAAATAGCCTCTTCTCCCTTCCCCCCACTCTCTTTCAAATCATTATAGTGACCTTGACAGCTGATTGACTGAGATACATGTATTTTTCAAATGTACTAAATGAATAGTCCTAATGTTTATTTTTGAGGATTAGAGAAATATTTCTAGCATTAATCTATGGTACTGTAACACAAGAGAAAATAAGGGTCTGTGTGAACTGCTCTCTTACAACATCAGGAATCTGTCTGCAAAGCAAAAGGAAGAAATCTGCTGCAGCTTTTAGTGCCTGCAAGCTCCAGGAGAATAGGGAAAGCAGACAAGCTTGGCAGATTTTTTTCAGCATATCTTTCAGCCAGAGGCAAGCACAAACAGTCCCAGACTCAGACATTTCTCACTCTGCATGTTTTGGCTCTTAAATGATATTCTAGCTATGTTTGATTTTTTAATTTATCACATTTAATGCTGTCGATAACATGTTTTTAAACTGTTGCTCATTATCGCTTGAATCCTTTTATGCACCTTTTGTTCTGATGTTGGAAAATGTGTGGCTTATTTTGGTGTTTAATATTTGGCCTGAGCTGAGAGCTGAGTGACTGTCTATTGCTCTGCATTGTTGCCTTGTGTATGGTACCCAGAGCTGCTTGAGTAATTCCCTTGGAGAGATGCAGAATTCTCTGATGTTGCAGCAGAGCTGAGGATTAAAAATTCTAGGCTAAACCCCAGTGGTGTTAACGAGGGGGACCTTTCAAAATCGTAATTCATAGGACCAATAATTGATGGCAAGAAAGAACCTCTAATTTATTTGTGCAAATTCACAAGCTGCTCTTATTTTGCAGCCTCTGTTCAGCTGTGGAGGTCACGTCTGGGCCGGGTGATATACTCCATGGCAAACTGTCTGCTAATGATGAAGGTACGTGGGCGGCAGAACTGCAGAGGTACCGTATATTCCAGAATAGAATGTCAGAGAAAATGCCAGTGAATTACTGGTGCAGAGATAAGGGAAGACTACCTGACAGTACATTAAGGTTTTGCTTAGTGAAGAATTAATTAGGCTTAATAATGTCTTATTTAATAGATAGCTATTTGCAGTAATGTTCTTTGGGAACATATCTGTACGTATTTCTCCCCAAATCATCCTAGAGAACATGCAATAACAATACAGAATTTGCATTTTTAAATTGAATTTTTCAAACACTTAACTAAATGCTCTAATTAAAAGCAATTATGTGCTCTGCCTTTTTCAAACTGTGCACTAGGAATGTTGCTCTGTTTGTGAGGTTTAATAACACTGTAGCTTTTGTATCTGATAGAGATCCGAAACATCTAAATACATCCTCCCTTGTCAACTGATCTCAGTTGTAATATGTCTTCTTTCAAGTTCAAATCCTCACTAGTGGGTAGGGGTGGAAGAGAAAGCAATAAAAGCAAAAGTGACTAGCTGTCACTGCTGGGGTTTTCTGCCTTGATTCCTCCTTACATTTTTAACCAATTGTATTCCGTTTGGTGCAACACTCTTAGCTTCTCCTTGTATTCTGGAAGCAGAAATAAAACAATTCTGCCGATCCTGTTGTGGTCAGGAAAACAGGGGTGTCACCATTCTTGCAGCAAACTGCTGTTACTCTGAGCCTGGCTGTACTCTACAAATCAATTAGCAGCAGCAGCCTTGGAGCAGGGATGTCAGCAGTGGAATCCTCACAGGCCAAAATTTGCACTCTTGGCTCCCTGCTCTTCGATTACCCAAGGTCATGCCAGACCTGATCATCTGATGTTTACTGAGCTACTTCCCAAACAAGGCTCCATTCTTAATATTACAATACCTCAAAAAAGTATGGTTTGTTTGGTTTTTTTTTTTAATATAAGAGCCATAATATACAGCTTTACTTGAAATGGAATATTCTTGTTGTGGGAATTAGGGGAAACACACATTTATTTTCATGATTATGTTGTAATAAGAACATTTCTGTCTTGCATAGAAATAATTGTTCATTAAAACAATTTGTCTTTTGAAGTAGGTACATGACATAGGCTCATTTTTTAAATCATTCTCCTTTTCAGTAAACAAGTGAAGAAAAGCATGAGCTGCTATCCCAAACAGAGTAGAATATATAAATAAAAAAATACCGGTTTATATATTTTCAAGAACTTCACTTTACTTTTTGCAGTGAATTCTTTTTTAAATCATGTGTTTTTCATGTGTACACACAAATTTACATGCACACACAGTTCTCACCTTCCTCTGGTTTGATCTTGTTAGTGCTATTTTCTTTGAGTAACAAATACATTTGTGAATACCAATTATCATCTTTTTGGAAATTATATGTCACAAATATGGCAGCTCAGATACTTCTTAAGACCAGTTGTATTTAGGGCCTATCTCACAGCTGTTGAATTAGAAATTTATGGTTCACAATAACTTCCAAATTACCCACAATTGCATGTTAATGCAGAATTACTTCCATATGAAATTTGCATTTCAGTGAATTGGCTATAGAGTACCTGTGAATCTTTCAGTTTTCAGGTATTTCCCCAGACCCTTCTAATATGCAGCAGTCCTGTAGTCATCTTCTCCACCTTCCAGAGTATTCAGCATGAATCTATTCAGATCAGTTTTAAAAACACTTTTGTAAGTTCTCCCATTAGCAGTTGTATTCATTTAACACTGTTCCACCCTTTTTTGCTGTTGTATCATATACTTTAAAAACTGCATTTGTTTTTATTCGAGGGTTTCAAGTGTGTGTAATTTAAGAAAAAACTATTTAATTCTCCAAGTCAGCACCATCTATTGCCATCTAGTGACCATTTACAATATTGCAGCACTGTGCTTGATCCCCGGGTACTGTTAGGTGATGGAATACCTTGGGCAAGTAGTTGATGATTATGATTATAATAATAATTTATTAAAGCAAAACTGTGTGACTTAGATATAAAAAAAAAACCCAAACATATTATCTTACTTTTACTGACATCTTTCTTTTGCCAAAAAAACTACAGTAGTATTTAACAGGGAACAATCTTGTCAGGATTGACACTTGAAAATTAAAAAAAAAAATCCACTTTGATTAGATGTTGGCCCTATAACTATTTAAATCTAAATTTGTTATCCTCAATTCCTAATTAGGTTTATTTCATGTCATATCTTTTCTGCATTACTTACGTGAATCAAAGAATTCTGTTTATGTAGTATAATGATTTTTTCCTTTTTAAATATGTCTCATTTGTTTCATAGTTAAACATCTCCTTAAATTTTGAGATGGAGGGTTATCTTATTTTGGGGTAGAGAGTCAAGGCCAAGTGGTTCACCCAGACACAGGAAATGAGCCATGTCTCCTACACCCTGGGAATATCTTTCCTAGGTACTGAGCTCTGCCTGCTGTGTCCCTTTATCCGTGTGACCAGTGACAGTTTGGTCGTAGTTCAAGGCCGTCTTTCTTTCCTGTTCATCTCCCTTTCTTTGTATAACCTTTCCTAACTGGGTTCTGCCTTCTTTCTGTGCACCACTGTTGGACTTAAACAAATGACAAAGAAATGGTGGATCCCAGTTGTATCAACTGATATCAAACAGGATTCCTGTTTCCTGTGAATAAGGGGAAACTTCAGGAAAGATGTGGAAATACAGCAGGAAGAGAAGGGGAGGCCATATAGCCTCTCACTGTTGACTTCCATTTACAAGAACTGTGGGCTTATGTCACTATGAAAGCATGTGCTGAATATAGCAGCATGAGGGGAATATTAATTTAACATAGAGCTGATGATGTGCATAGTTTCATTTCAAAAGTCTATCTGCAAAATGCTTGTCACTTTACTAAATCACCGTGGAAGTGTCTTTAAACTTTTTAAGTTCTTTTCATCTGAGGTAAAATCGCTTTTGACATTATCTTACCAGACTTTGCTCTCTCTAAGGAATAAACACTTAAGTATTTTCCATATATATTATAATTGCACTCTGATTAAAGGCACTTTTTGTGCTTTTTAGTTTTCTTCAGTGTTGTGTTAGCTTTTGTAGAACTTGCCCTTCATAAAACAAAAGCATTAAAATTGATTTTAATCTGAGTATGATACAATTAAAATGGTACCAAGAAGGAGGTAACAGCTTGTGCTAGTGACACAAGGGAATGATGCCTGAGGACATTGGTTCCTGTATGATTTAAAGGAGGATGACTGTCTATTGCCCAAGTGCTGCAGTACAGCTCTCTGGATTCATAGCACTGTGAATCTCTGCTTTCATAACCCTTCCACAACTGCACTAGAGAGAGAGGAAGGATAAGTTATCCCTGTCCTCTCTCCACAAAACAAAGTATTTATGAATCCTTGTAACTAAGATTTTTAGTCTAAGGTTTCTTGAACTTATTCTCAGCTTTCTACACATCAAGGTCATTTATTCTTATTTCTAATTAAGTACTTAAAGGTGGTGATGAGGGAAATATGAGAATGTGTAATGCAGTAGCCATGAATGGAAGTACAGTTATACTGTGGTGCATTAGAAAAAACATACTCCAGCAAGTAGGTCCCATGGTTTACTAGAACTATTTTACACTATTTACTATTATTATATACTATTATATTTTATAATAATGTAATAATATATTATTATATACTATTAACTATTATTATACTATTTACTAGTATATACTAAATATACTATTTACTAGTAATGCTAGCCCCAAATTTCCATAATAAAAGAGGTATTGAGTTATAAAACAATAGGCCAAATTTCATTCATATCCTACATAGTGTAACTTCAAACCTTCTTTTGGGATTTTTTTACAAAGATGTGGAAAACTGGAAGGTTCTTAATCTTTTTAAATTAAAGATCATGACAATATGTCAGCCCCATCTCTAAGTCTTAAGATCACAAGCTGTAGTCATTGGGGTTTTTACTGGCAATACTTAATATGTTTTACTCCTCACAACCACACCTTGTATCAGTCAAGACTTCACTTCTCAGAGGAGGTGTGTGTTTATCATTCCATCAGACAATCTTTGTTGTATTATGTCACATTAGCAAAACTGTGAATGGGAACAGTCTTTAGTAAGTGAGACCAAATATCATCTATTTTACAATGTGCTCTATCAGAAGGAACTGTCAGATAAGAAGCCTCTGTAACTCACCACAGAATAGTATTATTCTGTATCACATAGGATATTCAAGATGCTTTCATCATAGCGTGGGGAGAATAATAAATGCATATTAAACTCACTGAGGGATCCACAGGTGACCACAGAATGAGGTTGTATTTAGAAGTGAGCCTAGATATGATGATGTTTCACAGTTTCATCCTGAAGCCATCCTTGTTTGTGCCTTTGGACATACATATTTTAATCTCTTGTCATCTCCTGGAAGAAATGGGTCCTATTCCTGTGACAGACACTGCAAGGCATGGGGTGGGTGAGCACAGATGTAACGTGCTGTGCTGTGCTGTAGTATGGGAAGAGGGGGCAGTGACCACCAACAGAATGCACAGACTCTTAATGTTCACCTCTGGTCTCACATTTCAGGAGCTGCCAGTGTTTATGTACTTGTAATGCATATGATGTTAGAGATAAGGATGAGGAGTGCAACAAAGGAGGGTTTCTTTGCCTGTCTAGGCCAAATCCATGAAGCCCCTGCAGCATGGGCCTCTAAGACTTGGCTGCTGGTTCCTACCAAGGCTGGCTGCTGTGTACACAAGGGAGCCTGTGCTGCTGTGATGGTGCAAACACTGCCCACTCATGCAGCTTTTTGTGGCTGAGGCTTTTCTGCAGTCAGTTCATGCTAAGCTGTAAACTAACCTGGCAGAAGCACTTTTCTTAAGATTAAGAAAATCTTTTTTTAAGATTATTCTCTGTTGTCCTTTGCTTTCTAATGCCCACCACAATTCTTGTTCTAAGTTGAAGGGCAGGACTCTTGGGAAGCACTGAAGTGTTACAGCACAGAGAGTCCTCAGCCTTTGCTTGGCCTGGCCTGTGTAAGCAAAGGTGGGTGCTCTCTGCCTCTGCTCACGTTTCTCCAAGCTGGTACAGCCCCGGGCCAGTGGACATTCCTACAGCCACAGCTGATGTCAGCACAGAGCATGGGCAGTGCCTCCCACCTCTGCCTGCAAAGCCTTGTGGCCAGGCTCTGAAAATCATGTCCTCTCAAGGTCCTTGAATTACTGCAGCTCAACCATGAAAAGGCTGAACTGCAGGAACCAGTCACATGGGAATTTCTTTCCATTGGGAAATGGGAGCCATTTGTTTAATCCTCTTGTCAGTGGTCCTTAGCTAGAGGCTATACTGGCATTCCATCTTGAGCAGGAATATCTCAATGCTGCCCCCTGCCAGCATGGCCTTTGTGCAGGTGTGATGTACCTTGCAGAGCTTTCTGGAGATCAGAACCAGTCCTCCCCTCACTTAGTTTTAGCCCAAATACATTTTCTATTTAGATTACCCGCTTTTATGCAGTAAGAAACCCAGTACAGGTGAAGGGAGGGAAGATGTCTTGTTTCCCTTATGCAGTAAAAAACCCAGCAATTTGGGTGGAGGAAGGGAAAATGTCCTGTTCCCCTTGGTAGTAGTGCTAGTTTGTCATCTGAAGATGTGCAGGAATTGCAGTTTCTGTCATGTGATGTTTGTCACAAGAGCATGTGCACAGGCACTTCACAAGGCTTTGGAATATAGTTGTTAAACCATGTAAATTATACATGTTAAACCATGTAAATTATATTTGGAACATGAGACACTTCTCAGGTATGTATACGCCCAGTCACACTGAAGGTGCTTGACTTTCATCCTAAATCATAATCTAAGATAAAGAGTAAATGTTCAGAGTTTTAGTTTGTGGCTATTAGCTACAAAAAGAATATGATTCTCTTAAAAGAAAAAAAAAGATCCCCTATGTATGCAGTTCCAGTATGTATAACTGAGAAAAGACCAATGTAGTCAGTCACTAATGCCTACAGTGCTTGATAGGAATTCTGTCCCACTGACAAGTTGCAAATACTTTAATTCTGCTGGAATATGTCTTTACAAAGAAGGTGACTTAAAGGCTGAAGTATTCTGAGGTTAAATACCTGATTGTATGCTTTCCATCCTTAGGACTATGTGCTGGCTGTAGATGCTTACCACTCTGTCATCAAATATTACCCACAGCAAGAGCCTCAGTTGCTGAGTGGAATTGGAAGGATTTTCCTTCAGGTATGCATTTTATTCTAAATTTGCTAGGTAATACTGCTGTTGATAGCTATGAGAATAATCATTGCATTTAAAACTATTGCTGTTTTTGTAGGGCACATGTCAAATTGTAGAGGCGGTGCTCAAAACAAAAACCCTATCATGTCATATTAGATACAATTAGGAAATATAAAGCACCTATAGTATTAAAAGTGCATTAGGAAGCAAAGAACATGTTGTAGAAAATTATGCTAGTATTTTATTCAAAAAGTGACATTCTGTTTTCCCTAAAGCTAAGGGTAAAACTCCCATTGACATCAGTGAGACAGAATTTCACTAAAAATCTCATGTCTCACTGCCTCAGACTGCATGCAACTCTCAGTCCCACTGTATAACTGCCATCTTCATCTAGAAAAAATTCAAGTGTCCTTCTTCTGTACAAATCATATCCCTAAGAAACAGGGGAGGGCACCTTAAAAGAAAAAAACAGTATACAGAAAAGTATAATAAAAGTCCATGTACCTGTAGTGAATGGCAAATAAAAATAGATGTCCTTTTATTTTTCATAAAATGATGCATCTAAATAGCTATCTGATTTTTTTAATTTTTAGCATCTCACGAGTTCTTTGCAGTTCTTTCATATTTCTGATACTGATAATTCAAACTTTTCCTCTTTTATCTACTTACTCTTATTATTAATGAGAACTCTAATTTTGGATTTTCACGTATTTACAAATGATCTTATTTGTGACATTCCTGTAATAAAAATTATATTGAAATTGAGTAATTTACTCTTAATAGATAATTATTAACATTGCTTGCCTGAAATCATAAAATGTCATTCAAATTCAATTATGGATTTTCAGTTCTCAGCAGGAGCATGGCTTCCCAATGTGTTAGACATGTCTGTCTTTAAAAGTCTCTAGTTTAAAGTGGATCTCCATCACTGTGGAGCAATTTTATGATATTGGCTGTGTGCATTAATTACTGCCTAAGTAGGGAACATAATAATTATGTGCATTAAAGAATGGTACTGTAAATATGCAAAATACTAAAGGAAATACAAGTTGTTAAGAGTTCTGGTCTTTCTGTGAAAATGACTGGGTATGTTACTGGCACTTTCTTTCTGACAAGAGTGTCTACCCTGATGTCACACCCAAAGTCTGTTTGTCATTCCATTTGCTCTGGAAAAATTTTCGCTCCCATGAGGAAAGCATCTCCTAACTTACAGAATGATTTGAAATCCCTGACCTCCACAGTGCTGTGACCACAGGCCTCCCGTTCTGAGGGGTTTTACTGTCACATCTGGGCATAGCAAAAGGGGTTATGAGGAGTCCTTGATATTTTCATGTGACCTAGATAGAAGTTAAAAAGAATGATCTCTAAATGCAAATATTTTCATTTCTTCTAGCACCTTAAGGAGATAAGGTTTTATTGCTTGGCTTATTGTCTTTTCCTATCACAAAATGTTCAGCTCTCTTTGGGGGGTACTAGTGCAACAGATGCGAGATTTTGATATATTAAGAGAAATAGGCAGTGTCCAGTTAATCAAAATCAAGCCATTTGAATTAAAGAAAGATAAATGTGTTGCAGTCCTGGGCATCATCATTTTGGTAAGAACACTCTGTGGTAAGTGTGTACTGTTGACAAGGCACTCGCTGGAAAAAAAAAAATGTCTTGCAGGTAAAATAGAAAAGCAGTTTTCTCACATTCAAATGTCACAACTTCTCAAAAACAAGTAGCAATTCCCAAATAACCTCAGACTCTGCTGCTGACTGTGAACATTTACCAAGAGAGGTGTAAGGCAGCCAGATTCCAGTTGCTTATGAGTCACATACACTGTTTGACAGTAGACATCACACACATAAAACAAAGCAATAAAGTGGAATAAAATGTAATTCAGGAGTTTAGCAGAAAAAAGTTGCAACCTTTTTAAACATGTAAAACTTTATTTCTTTTACTTTGATTTATTTTTTCTTAATTAAATTGAGCTAACTAGTCTAAGGCATCATGCCCTCTTTATCTTCACATGTAAGTGGAACATAAGGAGGTTCAGATCTGATGTACAACCTTTGGCTGTTGCCTTAAAAAGTGGGAAATGAGAATTATAGAAATGAAGAATGGAGGAAAAGACAGAGTTTATCACAAAGAAATTTTCAAAGACTGCAATTCTCTCAGCAGTCACCTGACCTGTAAAACAGAAACAATGAATGAATTAGAGAAACAGTGAATATATTTTAGTCTCTAGGATTATGTTGTGTAGCTCTCACTGGCTGACCTATCCAAAATTTCCATTTGAATAAGTACATTAAGAAAAAAAATTTAAAGATGCCTGACCTTACCCTCTGCAATAAATTGCTGCAAAACTGAGTCAAAAGCAATAAAAAAATTTTAGAAGAAAACTAATATTGATTTCCAGACAAACAGCAAAGTTAAGCACATAGTATATAGGAGGCTCTTTGTTAGGGAATATGATTATTTGAGGTTAACAGTAGAATCTCAATTTTTATTTGATGTGCTAATTATTATTAAATACTGCAGTCACACTTTCTGAATTAAATAAGTGATAAAATTATAAATAAGTGAATAAGTGATAAAGACCACTTAAATTGGTTAAATTACTTTAATGACTAATTAAAACTAGTTATTTCTTTTAAATGATCTTTCCTACCAAGATTTTTTAAAAAGTAAACTGTTTCCCCTCTGTGGGAAAAATGAGATTTAAGGGTTCAGCATGTTTGCTGAGAAGATATGAGATGCTGCTAAGAAATCAGAACTATTCATGATCACAAATAATGTGTAATTAGTATCAAAGCATACTAGATTTAGTCATCAAGCCTCCCAAGAGAGCAAACTGGTAACTTGCTTTAGAATTGATTGTTCTCATGGTTAAGGGATTCCCAGGCTAAAAGTACTCAAGGACAGATTCATTTACAATTTGC
The DNA here is from genome assembly GCF_037042795.1 of Molothrus aeneus. NCBI lineage: Eukaryota > Metazoa > Chordata > Aves > Passeriformes > Icteridae > Molothrus > Molothrus aeneus. The sequence continues at coordinate 81,121,726 of NC_089648.1, read as the reverse complement.
CAGCATTATCCTCTTGTTAAATGTAATTATTTTCTTGGTGATTTACATTTTAGTGAGATTTATAGAGAGAAGTTGTATCCTTTATCATTACAAGTGAACGTGTGGTATTTTCGGATGAATAATATTTGTTTTGAGTCCAGTTACATAACATCTGGGATAAATGCATCTGTTTCATTAGAAAAGACTATTAATTGGTATTCCAGAAATGCTTGGTAGATGGACAGCAATTGACACTACATCTTTGACTGCGTTGTTCAATTGGATCATCTCCTAAATGTAAAGAAGAATAATTTCCTTATCTTGACATGGAATAAGTCTTGTAGTTAGAGGTGAAGCAGTATCTGTGTTAGTAGTGGGTACTGCCTCTGGGATATTCCCATAAGGAAATTGGGAAGAAATGTACATGAAGCCTTCAGATGGATGGATGTTTGCTGTCTCTGAAAAGTGCAGTTGGAAAGTCATTTGCTGATGACTGGAAGGACTTGCTAGATGATCTTTTCCACAAGGATCTCTTGAGGGCTTGTAGTGTTTGTATTTTTTGGTTAGGTAGTGCTTGTACAATGAAATGTGAAGCGTGCTTGTAAAATGTACAGATGATGCCAAGCTGGGAGTGGTACAAACACTATGAAGGGCAGGATCAGAATGCAAAATAATCTTGACAAGTTGAGAAGCTGAAATGTTAAATTGGCTGTGATTCAAACAGCAAAGGGAAAATGCTACCAAAGACTGGGAGTAATATACAAATACAAAATGAGAAGCAACAACAAGCCTATTTCCTGTAGAAAGGAAATAGGCTGAGAGTAAGAAGACTACACAAGGGTAAACAAATCGGACTTCCAGATACTTGGCATAAAAGCAAAATTTATATTCACATGTGACACAAAGTGATTCCTGCTTCTCACTGTTGGTGAGAGATCAGTTGGATTATGGAGACTTCTTATGTGGGCACTCAGGGAGGATGTGAAGTAACAGGAGAGTTCAGAGAATCCAGAAAGCATTATCTATGAGAAAAGGGTAAACACTGCTTTGCCTGAAAATTGGTTTTCATTCTAGAAGGGAATAAAAAAAAAAATCAAGTATGCAAAAGACTGTAAAAAAAGAGGAGTCATACATTTTCCCTACCACTATGGGCAGGACAAAAAGCTGAGATAAAAAGTGCAATAAGATAGGAGGTATTTTCTAATGCTAGGGCAATTTAAGAATTCTGGATTAAGTTTCCTAGTAAGACTCAGGTTTGTAATATCCACCATCTGAGAGCATTAAGGAGACTTCAGCACATTTGTCACAAACATTTTTCATAGTGTTCTTAAAAAAATGGGTGGTCTCTTGAGGGCCCCCTTGAATCTCCCCACCTGAGGACTGCCTGGTTTCCATGGCTTTATGCTTCTGAACTAGTTTAATTTTACTCCTTTTGATGATTTATTTTACCCAGTAGTAAGTTTTTGTCTTCTTCCATCTCTCCAGTCTGAAAAACATGCTGGTAACTTATTTTCCAAATAAGTGGCCTTCTTCAAGTATTTTTTCATCTCAAAGAGCAATGTATGTGACACACCTTTAGGTGAAATACCCCTTCCTTTTTAGAAATCCCCTCCCCCATTCCACCCCCTGTCAGATCTGTACTTCTTTATACCAGTTTTCAGATCTCTCATTCCTTCATCCTGCTCAACTCACTCTTTGGTGTTTTTTTTAATCTGCAAATGGTCCATCTTGCCAACATCCTCAGTGGTCCATTGTACTGGAGTTGTTTTCTGACACGGTGTGATGCACTGAAGATGTCCTGTGGCCCCTGGCTATGACCCAGAGGCTGTGGGTTAACCAGGTGTGGGTCCTGTGCTAACTACGAGGCCACTGGTGTCTGTCTTCCCTTCCTGTGGACTAACATCCTGTTTCATTGGAAGTAACTCTGACCTTTTCTCATTTTCAGCTACTGTTTTGAGCTGTGGAGTTAGTTACAGCAACAGAGCTAGATGAGGATATGGGGCCTCCCTGCCCTACAGTCCTCAAGTGCTCCACAGCCCCAGCTGAAAAACCACTGTGGGCAAACTGGACGCGCTTTTTGGGTGCTTTTCATGACCTTAACGTGGCTCTTCAAATACATTGCTTGGTAACAGGTGTTAGCAAGTCATCTTGGTGTAAAGAGCTTGATAATGGACTTCGATATGTTGCATATGTTTTTATGTCCTTATAAGATATAATCAGGATGTAGCTCTTTTCTTCTTATTGTGGTAACTCACGATTTTTCTGTCTAGATTGGAGACATAAAAACTGCAGAAAAATATTTTCAAGATGTTGAGAAAGTGACTCACAAATTGGATGGCCTACAGAGCCAAATTATGGTTTTAATGAACAGGTAGGTAATTTAATAGCTAAATAAAATTTCTTAAAATGTAGTTCTAAAAGTATGCAAGGTGATAATTAAATTACCCTTGAGACAATCCTGTTCTCTTTCTCTCTTTTATGGGACTTCATCTGTCATAGGTAAGACTGAATGGTGCACAGACTCAGGAGATCTCTATAACTTGGTACAGTCGTATCATGCTGCATTGAAACTAGGATCTTTCAGTTGATTTTACAAAGCTTTTTTTCATTCTTTCAGGCACTGCATATTTTCACCGTGTTTTTTCAATATACATTTGCATAAATACCTTTTAGGAGAGGAGAAGTTATTTTGGGCAGTTATCCTACAATCAAATCTGCCAGGAAAGTGCCACCCGGTAGCTTCAAAAGATGCTTGAATACACTGTAGTAAATCGAGCTGTGTGATGGGGGACTCACTTTGCAATGGTTAGCACATTGGCTTAATATATTTAGAGGATACTATTCAAAAGTGCCCTGAAAATTATATGGCTGATTTCATGAAGAGAAATAATTCTGGGAAGAGAGTATCTGCATTTAAATTAATAAAACACAATGAAGACTGTTGCTCTCGTAGGCAAAAAATACAGCTGAGCGATCCAAGTTGTCATTCCATTTGTCTGTAAATCAGTGTCTCCTTCACACTGTAAAGAACAAATGTCAGAAACTCTCACATCTTTAACAGGAAAAATAAAAAATGGTGTCCATTCTTTTTAAAATGTATTATTACCTTGGGTTTATGAGTAGAACTCATTTATATGTCACTTACTTTCTAGAGCATTTCTCTGCCTCGGTCAGAATAATTTTGCAGAAGCTCATCGATTTTTCACAGAAATTTTAAGGATCGACTCATCAAATGCTGTGGTAAATCTTCAAATTGCTACATATATAATGAACACCTAAATTATTCTCATAATACTTCATGCATGGATTTAATTAGTGCCCAGAGTATGCTCAGGGCTTTACAGAAAAATGGGATGTGGCATGTGTGCCAAAAGGTTTTCAGTATACATAAGGGTAAGATGGAAAATGGGATGGGAAATTAAGAACCAGTCTGTATGAAGGGCGTGAATACTTAGGCATGCATGAAGAAATTCCAAGACACTCTTCTTTTACGGGATCTTTGCAAAAGCACTTTTTTTGGCACTCACTGTTTTTAGCATAGACTTGCATGTCAGGAAAAGAAACGGCAGCTGCCAACATGTATAAAATTAACTTGATTTCACACAACATTGAAAGGATATTGTAATTTTAAACATGACATTTTTCACATGTTGCATATCGGAGCCTTGGGTTCCTGTCACAAGCTGAGATCAAAGAGCTGCTTATTTACCTTTGGGTTTCCTACACCTGGCAGTTTTCAGTGCATGGTCATGTAAGTGTTCCTGAGAAGTCAGACAGCTTACCCCCAGTAATCTGCTCCAAGGCCATCTACAGACTGAAGGGACTGAGTTTAAGAAACACATGAATTGCATTATTTTGCAGGCTGTAAAATAGCGTGTATTATAAATCACACAAGATCAGTAAGGTTTCCTGAATGGACAGAAAAATTTTTTTTTCTAAAAGGCCATGTTCTTCCTTTATCTTCAGCTTTAGAAGGTATGAAAGTTTCTGCTGCCAAACATGTTATAACATGTTTTCACTTTGTACTGTTGGAATCTTTCAGTAACTCATAAAACCCATTTTGGGTGTTAAGGAAAATGGAACCTGACTTGATCGTTCATATATATTTAGACTGCCCTATCTGCTGGATTTATGTGAAGTCAGCTGTAGATGCCTTTGTGATAAGAAAGTATCTTCCTGTTGCTTATGTGGACATGTAAGCCAGAGAGAGAGAAAAACATTAATGAAGTAATTAGAAAAAAAAAATCTATGAAAATGCATGTACAGGCTCATGTGGCTTCTGAAATTTGTTTCTCTTGGCTTTCAGACTAATGTCCTATACTATTTATATTTAATTTTAAACTATCTTTTAGAGTTTCAGTTCTTAGACATCAGCAGGTCCTACTGGCAGAGGGTAAATTTGAGAATTAAAAGAAAAGGATAGCATTGTATAATTGAAAATGTATTTTAGTTTTGCACACACATGCAGAATAGTAATTCTTAGCATACAGTAAATATCTTGTAACTGCAGATGCTAGACTTCTTCTTTTCCTTCTCTCTCATCACTTGCAAATACGCATATATATATATATATATATATATATATGTATTTATAAACACACAATTTGTTTACAATATGTTTTTCCCTAGGCTAACAACAATGCTGCTGTTTGTCTTCTGTACCTGGGGAAACTGAAGGATTCCCTCCGGCAGTTGGAAGGAATGGTTCAGCAGGACCCTCAACACTACCTGCACGAGAGTGTCCTCTTCAACCTGACTACCATGTATGAACTGGAGTCCTCTCGCAGTATGCAGAAGAAGCAGGCACTTTTAGAGGCTGTGGCTGTCAAAGAGGGTGATAGCTTTAATACTCAGTGTCTCAAGTTGGGATAGATCAGTTCCAACTAAGTTTTTCCAGCAAGGCTGATTTTTTAAATTGTATATACTCTCGCTAATGTGTAAATGTGAAATAAAATCTATTCAATTATGAACATTCAGTGGCATTACTACAGAACTTATCATCTCTAATAGGCCTGTCATTGCAAAGACTTTGTGCTGACTTAGAGCCAGCTTCATCCCTTTCATCCCTACAGGTCTGTTTCTGTCCAGTTACTCCTCATTACAGTGCACTACAATATACATGTGTGTGTATATATATAATTATATATATATATATAATCAACTACTCAGGTTCTTTTATGAGAAAAACTGAATTTAACCTTATTTTGTCTTGATAATTTTTCAGTAGTCAATGAGTAGCCAATGAGTTTATTTCATCAGCTAGGAGTTATTGACAGAATATCAGTATGTGTGTTATGGAAAGGAAATTCTGAACACACCTCTCTTCATTTTGTCCCCATCAGACTCCTGAATATTACACCTTTGTGTGTCCGTGGCTGTCAGAGGAGGCTGTTTGATAATCACCATTCAGAGTCACAGCATGGCTAAGGTTGGGAGGAGCTGCTGGAGGCCATCTGGTCCAAGTCCCAGTAGCACAGGGACACGTCCAGGAGTATGTGAGGGAGTCCAAGAATCCTGCACAGAATCTGTTTCCCACAGAATGAGGGACTAGACTAAATGGTCTCCCTGTACTTCCTTGGTTTGTGTAACTGTTAAATCTTTCAGATTAAAACACATGGATTCTGCAAAGCTGCTCCACTCTGGCATTCTGCTGGGTAGAGAAAGGAGCACTGCCAGGTGGAGTGGAAACACAATGGATTTCAGTTCAGTTCCTCTCCTCTCCCATTATAAAGCAAAAACACTGAGCATGAAGTATTTCCCAGGGAAAATGATGCAGAGCCTGAGGCAGAGGTATCTAAATGTTAGGCCACACAGAGTGGAAGCAAATGGGGTTCAGGACACAAGGCAGTTACTAGTGATGCAACAGTATCAGCATATACTGATTTTGGCATCCCTCAGAACACAGATTTTTTGAATCACAGTACCACTGTGATACCAGTGTATTTCACATCTCTGCCCACATTTCTCCCTTCAGCTGTATCATAAAGATTCAGTGCAGATACTCCCACTCATACATGAACACAATTTATGCATCTGTTCATAGGGGGGTTTTATTGTTCTGAGATTTAATGCTTAGCAATTGGACTAGTTTCTTGTCACAAATCACTGCCATGGGACAATTCCATAAGTGTGTTACGCTTTTTAATACCATATCCATCAATTAATTCTCACTCCCTTTAAATACACCCACCTGTATTTTTAAGTAACCAATAACTCATTTTTATGCTTGTCCATCTGGAGATACTGTACAGGGGCCAAACAGTTGTCCTCAAAAGTCAGGCTGTTTGAAAACTTCTGCAGTCTAGACATGCAGACATAAGAATGCTGCAAATTCGCTGGTCACCTGAAAAAATATAAGCCCACAGCTTATGCAGAAACAGAAATTGCTCCATTTTTACAGTGTATTTCTGTTTGACAGGCCATACTTGTACCTGAAACAACAGCTAGTTGTTACTAATCAACTGAAAAAAAATGAAAGCAGTTGGTATTTCTGTTTCTGACTTGGCCTCTAGGTTGAACAGCTGGATCTGAATTAAACTTGTGCAGCACCTGGGTAGACTTGTCCTAAGGTACCACTACTAAACTCAAAAATTAAATATTCAGCACCACCTGCTTTAGCTGGGCTTAAACACCATTTGCATAACTTTAGTGAGTATTAAAATAGTAAATTAAAAGTAGTTATATTGCATTATTCTTTATGAGGTTTTACAGTTGTTTTAATTTCTGCTAGGATTTTAGACAAGGCTTAACAGTAATTGGACAGATTCTCAGTTTACAATGATAAGTGATTGAAATCACTGTTGTTTTCATTTTGTTACAGCTGTTAATCTGATCAGGTGTGTTGCTCCCTGTACTCATTTTTTTATTCTAGTAGTATATTTTCCCCAGCATAGGTTCCTTTTCTTGGGCATGGGGTTTCTTTGGAGATAAAAAGAACTCCTGGTATGTGACAGCCTTGTTCTCAAAGATGCTGACAGCACTGAACAATTTACCAGGACATGTAGAGGTAGGACAAGGGGCAACAGTTATAAACTAAAAGAGGGTAGGTTTAGCTTGGACATAAGGAAAATATTATTCTTCTTGGTGTGGCACTGGAATAGTTTGCCCAGAGAGGCTCCCCATCCTTGGATGCATTCAAGACAAAGGCTGGATGGGTTTTAAGCAGTCTGTTCTAGTGGAAGGTGTCTGTGCCCTTGGAGAGGGTTGAACTAGATGAGCTTCAAAGGTCCTTTTCAACCCAAGCTATTACATTTTTTACAGTAATATGTAAAATAATATAAAAGAGATTCACATACATTTAGCTGAAGGGTCATATTGCATTGCTGTACTGTTGTCTTGCTTTCAGAAAGTGTCATTTGTCTGTTCCAATGCTAGGTGAAAGTAGCATGATCCATCATCTTCCAGCATGCTGGAGCCACTTGCCTCTTTACAACTGAAGTAAAAAGCTTCCTTTTTGGTTCCATAGTGCCTGACACTGCACATGTCAATGACAGTCTGTATTCTGATTGGCAGAGAATAAAAAGTTACTATCCTAGTCAGAGTCCAATAACCATTATAAAAGAAACACTCTGAAAACAAAATCCCGTTTTCCAAATTTCTCTACATTTTAATTCATGTGTATTACTACATAAGTCTCACTTCAGCATGTTTGCTGTGTTGTTATTAGTCGAAGCTTTTGCTCAGATAAAAATGCCATTAGAGGAGACTTGGACTGGATGACCTCTAAGCTCAGCCAGCCATTAAACAAGTGACATCCTGGTAGACTTGCAGAATAATTAAAATTTAAATGAAGAGGCATATTATCACTGCTGGATGTATGCAAATTATTAACTGTTTATGAAATGCAGGTAAGACTCAATGTCACTTTATGATGTAACATACATACAAGTGTTTGACTTCCCTAAATTCTGCCCGTTACACATCTGAATGCTCTATATGTTGTTAGAACATTAAAGCTAAGGACAAACTTTGTCCTCAAAACATTAATTACACCAGGCAATCCTGTTAAATTCAATGAATTCAGCTGAATTTAATGAGGGTTCCTGGTGTAAATGAGGGCAGAGCTCAGTTCTAAAACACAGCATGCATATGTCATCTGGCTAAGTGAGAAAAGCTGTGAAAAGCAGAGCCTGAATGCCCTGATTGTTGTATTCAAATCTTAAAGCTTAATGTGCCTTAACAGAAGTTTTGCATTTAAATTCCCACTTTTTTTAAAAGAGGAGAAGAGGTGTACTTCAGACATCCAGATAATTGCATTATGCACAGAGACTCTGATCCTCAAAAGAACTTGAGCATCTCTCTGGCATTTCTAATACCTAACTGCAGTTCAGGTGATCATGGCATCCCCTCACCAGCTGGTCACTGACGTTTTCCTGGTGCCTCAGTTTTCAGACTGGACAGATTAGGTGTTCCCCAAAGGCAGACATGTGCAGACATGCCTGAAACTCCACAATGGACTTCAGCCAGTGTACTGGAAAGGATGGTCATTCCTTCTCCTACCCTATCCTTCATGTCAGCAGGAGCGCTCGGCACAATCTAGATGAGCTCACTGACCTGGTGGAAGAACTCACCCAGCCAGCTAACACCCTCTCCAGCTAACACATCTTCATCCTGAGGCTGTCAGCACAAGGATGTGCTGGGAATTACCACACTGCCTGGGTAGGCTGTTGGCTTTTCTGCACTATAGGCCTAATAAGAGGTACACAGACGGCTCCTCTGTGAAGCCTTTGCTGCAGGTGTTTCGCAAATCCAGTCAGAGTGGGGGATAAGCAGGGTATGATCTTTATGCACAGCTAAGTTTGTCTCTCTCATTTGTATGTCAGCTGATGTGCTTAATCAACCACATGTGCTGGAGCTGTCTGAAAGAGGAGTGCGGGATGTGTGGTACTGCCATCAGCAGCTGCAGTGAGAACATTGCCTCACTGCTTCAACTTGAAACCAAACAATACTGGCAAAATGGGACTGAAGCAGCAAATACAGATGTAAATGTCTTTCAGACAGGCAGAACCACAGCAGGCAGGGTCAACCTCTCTGAGGTTGCTGAGGTAGCAACCTATAATGCTTCTGTCATGAGCAGAGGCCATGGAAATAAAGGATGTAAAGTGAGTTTATCCAGTAGCTCCCACCTATCAGAGTTCAAAGGACGATGCCATCCACTTCTTCCATCTTGCTTTCTACTGACTTAATTAAACATTGAGGAAGGAATTATCTTATCAGTGAGGTACCTTACAATGCAGGAACCTGCACAGAGTTTCTGGCATTTGAACAGTAGTTCTGTCGTGATGGATGCAAACAAGCTCCACCAGCACCAGCCTTCAGGATATGGTAGCAGAAAGCTGCTTTCCCACTTAGTTCTCCCAGCCAGTCTGGGGATTACAAATTTAGAGATTCTGATCTGTAAGAGGTATGAGAGATGGTCACAAGCCTGCTCTTAGGAAGAGAAAGGTGTGGATGGGGAGGAGGACCTAGGTGCTGCCTTTCCAAGCTGTTCTGGATCGACACATAGATTTTCTGTCCTAGATTTGGGCAGTCATCTGCAGATGTTTATTATGTATGAGTCATTAAAATGAATCCACCCAAAAGGCAGCAATAATGGCTTATAATTTTCCCACAAAGAGGGGAAAAAATTGGATGTCACTTTTTTGAGGCAAGGATGGAAGGGGGTAGAAGGTTCCTCTTTGGCTTTGAAAAACTGTCAAGACTGTCAGTACTAAATTGAAAAAACTGAAGTTAAGAGATGCAGAACTAGAGCTGTTAATTAGAAGAAAAAAACCCCACAACAATCCCCCCCCCCCAAAAAAAAAAACCAACCCCAAAACACTATTTTCAATACAATGTGTGAGATGTGTGAGCAAGTACATCAAATTCTGGGACACACTCCAGTGGCAGGCAGCAGGACTGAGCCCCACCCAAGGCTGGGGCAGCAGCCTGTGCAAAACCTGGCCACCACTTTGTTTTGTTACAGCATCACCAAGGACAGCTCACCTCCTTCCCATGAACAGCAGGTCAGCTTTAAGTTGCCTGAATCATTTGGGAAAAAAAAATAAGCCTGAGGGCAGACCCAAATCAAATTCTCCCAGCTCAAATGCCTGTGATCACAGGGGAAAACAGAGCCCAGAGCTCAGCTTGGCTGCTCTGGGCTGTGTCTGTGACCAAAGGCAATCACAGAGCATACCCAGCCCAATTTTCTACCAGCTAATATTGACAGGCACAACAGTTTTTAATTGGTACTCTAAGAAGCAGCATAGAGAATTAAACAAAATTAATGCAGGTATCCCAGAGAGAACTGCAGCAGGGGAGGGCAGAATTAAAAGAGATTCACAGTCCTTCAACTGTTGAATCTTTCCCCAAGCATTTTGGTTTTGTGAAATTTTTCTTCTTTGCCTTATCTGGGTACTTATACAGTTAATAAATAATGAGAGCTAGTGACTCAGTTGCACAAAAATAGGTTTTTCAAACTGCAGGCACAGCAGAGTATTACCTTTTTGCAACCATACAAAATGTTTTGGGAATCAAGCTGTAAAATCACAATGAGTGCAGTAAATCAGATGAAATCTGCCTCTTTGAGCCAGGAATATTTAAATTGTAACACCAGTTCATGCCCCCAATGAGTTGATGTTTATTTGCCTTCAGGAAATAGAAGACAACTGTCAGTGACCCTATTCTCAGACTTCCTCCCCTATTTGGGGGGGACGGAAGGAATCTGAGAAATTTCTATCATTTTCCCAGGAAAGACTCCCAAACAAATGATGTCATTTTCAAGCGCAGAACAAGTCAGGTCTAGGCCTTGGCCAAATATCTAAATCCACAATTTGGCTACAAAGAAATATTCTTCAAAGCAGTGCTCAGCTTGCATCTCAGCCTTATGTGTGCTGGTGTTTGCCAGCTTACATTAAATGACTGCCTTTATCAGGAAACTGTCCCTTCTCCTAAGTTCCTAGCTCAAGTGAAGTCCTGGAACCAGAAACCTGGCAGGAGGTGCCTGTTCTGCCAGCAGGACCCGGTGCTCTGAGTACATGAAGATTGATACTTGTCAAGTTCAGCAGCCAGGACAGGCAGCCACCAGCTCCCACAGCTGCAGGCAGCAGCAGCACAGCCCCTGCCCTCAGGCAGCCCAGGGCGAGACACTCACCACCTGCAGCACTTCCCCTCACCTATTTTTAGACTCCCCCAAGTGAATGTTACTATTTAACTACCAACTGGCCGTGAAATGTCTTTTCATTAAAAAAATCCAGCCACAGACACTTGCTCCAGGACATATAACAAGGGAGCATAGACACCAGTTTGCCCACGTAAATTATTAAAAATCCTACTGTCCATCCACAGTTTGCACTGAGTCCCCTTCAGAAAAGCTCTCTCATGAGAATATGGGGTATATGCCACTTTGGGAAAGTTTGGATTTAAGCAGAAAATAATACATAAGTACCAAAAAAGCTATCTTGAAACATCTCAATTCAGTACCATTGATCCTATTTTTTTAAACTCTAATCCTGGAGGAGCTGAACTATTTCCCGTGCCTGAGTTAATGCTGCCAATATGATGTTGCTGAAACTACTTCCATGAATTTTCATACTACATCAATATACCAAGGTCTTCCACTGGCTGTGGTAAAACAGAACCATGTTTTTGGACCAAAAATCAATTTAACTTTGCAGGTTTTTTTTGGGGGGAGGGGGGAAGTGGTGGGTAGGGGTGGGCAGAAGCAAGAAAGAAAAAAACCCAAAAACCACAATGAAAATAAACTGCATTTTTCATCTGAAGGAATGGCATATTGTCCTTCCCATCTCTCTGCTTTCTGGAATGTTTTCTATTAACATTTTTTTCTGCCCAGCTGTTTCCTCCCACTGTAATTTCCCACATAACGTCTTTGCAGGTGTGGAATCTTTATTCCAGCCCCAAATTGCTTTTTTCCTGGCTGACAAAAACCACTTTCAGAGTGCAAAGCTTTCACCCTTTCAAAGACACCTATAGCAGTAAAGGGCATGGACTCCAAAGTGTTGACAGTCAGACCCCCACAGCCCCTGCCACCTCTCAGCAGCAGAATGCATTGTGCTATGAAAATGATGAACGATCTTCAGTGGGGCCATCGTGTGTTATTTTGACAGCCAGGAGATGGGAGCTCTACTGGGTGTATATATTCCTCCAGAGAGGCAACAAAACAAGGTGGTTCAGTCCTGCTCCCCAGGTCACATCCTACATCAGCGAGCTGCTGAAAGCAATTGCTGCGGGCAGCTGCTTTACTGTCCATCCCTCACCACTGCTCCTGACTGTAAATCTCTCATGAGGAGGATGCATGACCTGCTCTCTCTTCCTGGTCACTCCCCCAGCCTGTTGGGGCTGCCTGCTCTGCAAGTGGGGGCTCCTGAGGGCCTGTGCTGCTGCCCCACCTCTCCTTTTGCAGAGAGAGATCAAAACAGAAAGGCCTATGGGAGGAATGAACAGTCTCACCTTGGCTTCTGATTAAAAAAAAAGGAAACAAAAGCTTAGAAGGGGGATGAATTCGATAGGATACCCGGGACTGCTACCAGCGCCAGGAGACAGCAGTCGTTTTACTTTACATTCAGAAACCCAATTTTCTGTGGCATATAAATCAAAGGAATAAAATCTGCTGCAGGCAATAACTGTCATTTATTCCTGTAGCTGTACCTTGAAAAATCCCCAAAGTTTGTTCTGGGAGCAGGAAGCCCCAGTGTGCTGTACAAGAGGACATTCAAGACCTCCCTTCAGACAACTGGCACACAAATCCCTGAGCCAATAAGGCACATGTCACAGCACAGCCTCCCCCATGTGTGTCTGACTATAGCTAAACTTCCTATTTGCTCCTAACACTGATTTTTAGACAGGCTTATGGACCACAGCACAAAAGCCAGTCCCGGCTGCATGGAGAGCTGGATGAGTTTCAATTTTGCAAGCGTGGGTTGTGCCTGCACCCCTCCCATAAACTGAGCCCACACTGGCAGACTGAAGGGTCACCTGTGTCCCCACATCTCATCTAGCTTGCAACCCAAACCCCAGGAAACACGACCTTTTTCTTCATCCTTTCCAACCTTTAAGATTAGTACAATTCCACTTCAAAATTGCAACTTCACTTTCAGAAACATTTGAAGAAATAAACCACCCAGAAACGGTTAACAGTAATGCTGCTACAAAGTGAGAAAAACGCTGTTACCTACTAAGAAGGGCTGTGTACACACAGATAGGAAAGAACAGTGGGAAAGTTCAATTATCCATCATCTGCTACATTAGGAAAACCCAGGTAGGGCCATTTCAACCTCCTTCTAGAGCTGTTTATTAAGGGGACTGCAAGGCAGGAGCATGTATTATATCTGGCTGAAATCAGCACACAGGCTGCAGTCAGCTCATCATCCACTGAGAGCTGGAGCAAGCAGTACATCTACCCAGCTGACATAATTCATCATTGAGAAGAGTAAAATGCTCCAGTGCCCACTGCTGGGGAGCTCCATGTCCTGTGGAAGCACAAGGCATTTACTGAAAACCAGCCTAGTGTGCCTAAGCCTACTCTTCTCCCTCTCACAGCTCAAGAAACTGAGGCACAGTGAGTGATTTGTCCCATGTTACAGAACAAATCAATGCCAGCACAAGGAATAAAAGCTGATTAATAATTACAGTAACACTGTTGTTCAATGGGTCCTAAATGTCAGCACAAAGAATTAAAAAAAACAACAAACCAATAAAAAATCAACATACCTAGATCAAAGTAATTTTATTAATAACTCACAAGAACAAATTTGCTACATTTTACTGAGAAAACCAGTTTTATGTACCAGGACAGAACTTGGAAAGCTGCATACTAAAATGCCGATTATGCAAATTTATCTTCTGAACATTTTTAGACAAGAATGAAGGAGAGTTTCTTTTCTTTAATTAAAACCAGAATCCTACGTAGTTCATTAGCATGGATTCTGAGCAAAATGAATATTAATGTAGCCCACCTCTCACAATTCTACCTGCCAGAAATACCAAGGAAAAAAAAAAAGGTTAGAAAATGGATTCCTGAGCAACTGTAAATGCGACTAATGTCACTGCAAGGCTGCTGGCATCTTTGAAAGGTCACAGAGATCAGGAAAACCTTTTTGAGCAGAAAAAGGCAAATAATACTGCCACCTTCAAAAAGGCACAAAAGAACATTTGGGGAACTGCAGGCTGCTCAGCCCTACTTCAGCTCCCAGGAATGTTACAGAATATGCCATTATGGAAGGTGTTCCAGGCACAAGAAATACCAGGATGAGGAGGTGATGAGGAGCAACCAGTCAATGCCAATTCACCAAGGGCACATTCTGATTGATGCCAACTCCCAGGAGCTCTGCAGCAAAGGGGACACCACAGGTGCCATTCCCCTTGACTCCAGCAAGGCTTTCACTAGTGTGTCCCACAGCAGCCGTGCAGCCTGACTGAGGATACAAACTACTGGGTGGATAAAGAACTTGGGTCCACCGGGCTCAAAACAGTCTGTGGTTCAAACTAAACTATCAGGTGGTCACAAGTGACATCCCTCAGTCACCAGAACTGGGGCAAAACATGTTGAACATCTTACTTAGCAGAAGGGAGCCCAGCCAAGGGCACTGGTCTGTGCAGCCTGGAGAGGAGAAGGCTCAGAGGAGACTGAACTACAGTTTCCTACTAGAGCAGGGACTTTAAAGAAGGCAGAGCCAGACTCTCCCCAGACATGCAGTGAAAGGGCAATAGACAACAACTCCAAACTGCAACCAGGGAGTTGGCCATGAAGAACAAATTCTTGGCCATGGGAGCAGCTAAGCGCTGGAGCCAGCACCCAGACAGCCTGTGTGACCTCCATCACCAGAAGTTTCCAAACATCTTGAGCAACATGGTCTAGATTTAAAACTGGTATAGTAATTCACAGGGTTGGACTAAATGACCTCCAAATGGCCTTTCAATCTAAATTTTTTTACGATTCTGTGATTCCAATTTCCTATGTAAATGCAAGTTTAATCAGTGAAAAGCAGCAAGGCACATTTATTCTGATGGGGCTTCGGGATGTTCCCCCTAACAGGTCTCAGACACCATTTTGTGCTTCTTCAGCCAAAAACTTCATGTACTGTTTCCGGGCAGGAAAATCGTCAGCCGGCCTGTTGTACGCAGTCCAGACGGGCTCTCCAACAAACAGCCTCATTGCCTTCACATAATTCTGCCACAGAACAAGAAGTGACAAGTCATTTAAGAGCTCCTTTTCAAGGAATCTTCATTCCAAAGTTAAGGTTTCACTTGCACTTCTGCAGAAATTTTTGAAATTATTTCATGATGGACTGAAAGCTTCACACATTCCAGAAAATTATAGCATTATACTGCTGTTCCTGCTCCCAGTGCCTGCAGTGGCAGACTGTGGTCCCTATGCAGTGATACATTGTGTCATGATCAGTACTTCCAGCTCAGGCAGAATCAATACTTCTCCCCGCGTCAAAGAAACCAAAACCATCCTGTCTTATGTAAACCTTTTGCACTGAATCCACAATACACAGCAGTGCAGCATTTAAATCCTATTTGCTTAGTTAAACAGCAGAACCCAAGTACCCAAGATGTTTACACAATGCTTTTGGGGAATACCAGAAGCATCACAGTCACAGCCATAAAAACTGAATGGGAAGTGCATAAGCTACCCAAAAAATAAAGCTTACAGGAAGTGAAAAGTCTCCGGATTCCAAAAGGAAAAGCAACAGCCAGCTAACACCAGCTAACACCAGCTAACCAAAAATATGCCTGGTGCAAGGTACAACTGTGGCAGCAGAAAATGGGATTTCACATCCTGCAGAAGTGCTCCAACCATGGGGTGATGGGGAACTCTCCTGCCTACTATGCAGAAGTACTATTTAGACCCTACCTACTCTGTAAAACACAAACAGATGATTATTTTACACCCAGGTTCAGAAATGGTAAGAATAAAGTTAGGTACCAAAAGAACTTAGCTGCAAAATGACAGGGTCTAGAAGCACCTAAAGATTTTACTTTAAAGTCAGCACTTCTGGACTAAAGCTCCTGAAGTGAACAAACACTTAAGACTTCTTGGGGACTCAACCATAATCCCTGACTGTTTATGTAGAGAAAAAGCCTGAGAATAGTAAATGTAGTTTATTCGCTGTGGATCTCAAGAAGCAGATGGGAAAAGTTGGGTTTTTCACTAAAGCAGCATCTCCCTTTTTCACATGTATGAACACTGCTCTCTGGACAGCTGATTCAAAACAAAACCATTCCCTTCACCAGAAATGCAACTTCACCACACAGGAGACAACACATGTTACCCCATTTTGCAGGGGTAATGCTGAGGTTACAAACACCTCTGTAAGAGCCCACAAGAAGAGAAACACAGACCAGGACTGTAAGTGCCAATCTCACACTCCCACTGGCAAAAATTTCTTCCAAATGAGGCCACTACCTGTGAAGCCAGCACCCAGCTTAGCATACAGTAGTTGCAAGTAGTGGCTCTGGACCCTTAAATCCTTCTTTCCCCAAAGGTCAATTTCACACTTGTGAAAAATGTCACTGCTGGACACAGACATGTTCTTCTATCCCCACAAAAAGACACAACAAAGCAATACAGAATGATCCATCAACACCTTCTCCACCTCAACAGACAGCCGGGACAACTGTGGGAAGGACAGCCCAAGGCTTGATATGCCACAGATATCACATGGCAATGAGTTACAGTCACAGCTGAGGAGGAGAGGCTGAATTTGTGACCTGGAGATGAAAGGTTCAGATGCTGTGAATTATTTATTATTTTTCATCCTCCTCCTTCATATTTAATATGTTTTGCTAATGAACTTCAAGTCTCAGGGCATGTAGTTACTAATGTGATATACATTCACATGGATTTGTCATCAAAATTTATGGTAATCTACAACAACATACGTTCTCATCCAGTGTAAATCGGTGATATATGCCAGCAGGGAGGGTTATCATGTCTCCTTTTTCCATGGAAATCCGAATCCATTTGTCATCCTTGTCTCGAACATCAAAATAGCCAGATCCCTCCAGGATGTAGCGAATTTCATCATCGAGGTGTAAATGTTCTTCATAAAATGATTTTATCTAGGAATAGCAAATATTTTGGAAAACTACTGAACATAGGAAAGCTGCAAAGAAAACTGGCAGAAACAGAGAGAAGCTGAGAAAGACTTTCAAAGGATAACTGTGTTTTAACTAACAGAGGAGACCAACATGGGTAAGATGGCCAAGCCAGCCAGCCAGCCTCTGTCTCCAGACACATCTAAGCAGGCTTCTACATTCCCTTTGGAGGGCAGGAACTCACTCCTCTGACAAGAAACAGCAGCTCTAGCTGTACATAACCATCCTCTGAATAACAGTGATGCTTACACTTATTTGAAAAAGAGACGGGTAAAACATCACACTGCAGGATTTGGTCCTTGCGCTTGTTCAGTTCGATCATTTTGTGCTTTTTCCCCCCCCAATGCGCAGCACCAAACAGACACAGATTATCCCCTCTCTTTTACACTTATGTAGAGCTGAATTAGCTGCACAGGGTACTACTACTGTCTGTGAAAATGCAGTCACTGCCAAACACGGCCCCTCTACAGCAATCTGATGAAACAGTGTGTCATGCCTGCCCACACACAGTGAGACCCAGCTCCAGGCTCTCTTGTCCAAGACAGAGGCAGCAACATCCTCTTTTTTATGGAATGCTGAATTCTTTGTACATGCACATGAATACAAAGCACATTTTAAAAGTTCAATTAATGGAGGCCTGGGAGGTTTAGTGCACAGTGAGCAGAGCAATGCCAGGTACCATCACCACCTGCTCAGGTTTGGATGATATTTAGCCATACACTTCTGCAGATGTCCTTGAGCCAGAAGTGATCCAGCACAGCAGGATGAGCAGAAGTCCCTACGTCTTGTAAAGAATGACCCATCCTTCTGTCAGATAGAGCCTACCTAATGAGTTACTACCTAATTCACCTTCTCACCAAAGCAAAACCACTAGAACACAATGGGCTTAAAACAAACTGGTAAATGGAAATTTAACGAAAATATTAAAGTGTCATTGGTTTGCTGTGCTCAAGACAGAGCAGCAAGCCAAGCAAGCCAGCAGCACCTGGAGGCTGGGATGAGAAAGCTCCTTTTAGGAGGCTCACCTGAACAGTGTTGAGCTGCTATGAAATTGTCAAGGTACGAGTTCCCCAAGGTAAAAAATGTTCTTGTACAAGGAACAATTCCATGGGGTTAATACTCACTTTAAAAAGATACATTATGCAAGCAGCCATTAGGATGTAAAAGCCTTCAAAGCCCAGGCCCAGCTGGCAGCCACTTGCCTTCATCCCAGAGAGGCTCTCTGAGGACAGGTCAGCATTGGCAGAACTCTCCTGGTAGGAATCTTAGTTTTGAAATGACAATGATGGAAATGATCCTCAAAACCTTTGAAGGCAATGTACAGAAGCAAAAGACCTCTACTATCTTTAAAACGATATCAAAGGCTCTTTTTTCAATGTTCAGGACTTCGGTACAGGATGTATTTTAGACGTGGAAGCCTCATCCCCGTGTCCCGCTGGGCTGTGCGGGTGTCACACGCTGGCCGGCGCGGAAACCCGCACTGAGAGCCAAGTTTCGCGTACCTTTTCCTCATAATTTGGAAGCTTGTCTTTATGTATGGTCACTATATCCATCCAAGAATAATTTTCTGCTCTCCGAATCTCTTTCAAGCACGGATCAGTCTCATAGTTATCAGCATCCAACTAAAAAAACAGGCACAGGAGAAAAAAAAATAAAAAAAGGCGTTCGGACGCCATTGCTAAAGGCGGAACTCAGGCACTCGTGGGAATCCCGAGGTGCCGGCAGTGCCGGGGCGGCTCGGCCGCTGCAGGGGGAGCAGCCACAAGGGCACAGGGTGCCTGCACCCGGCCCCGCGCGCCCCCGCTGCCTCCTCCCTGCAGGCGGCCCGGCCTGGCCAGGCCAGGCGCTCCCCGCACGGCTCAGCTCGACCCGCGGCTCCCCGCCGTACCCTGCGGTACCAACCCCGCGGTATCACCCCTGCCGTACCCGGCGGTACCAACCCCCGCCGTACCCTGCGGTACACCACGCCGAGGCGGCGCAGCTGCTCCAGGCTGACGGCGCGGTTGGGCCGCTGCCGGTGCGGCGTCCGCTGGTCCTCCTGGGACTCGTCCATGTACCAGGCCTCCACCATCCCGCCGCCACAGTGTGCGCGGGGCCGGGCTGCCAGCGCGTCCCGCCCCGGCGGGGCTCCAGGCCCGGCAGCGAGCGGGACGGGCCCGCCCCGCGGCCTGGGGCAGAGCGGTACAGGGGCGCCACGGGCCGCTCCAAACACACTGAGCACGGGGCGGTGTGGAGCTTTCGTTTGAGGGAACAGCTCCAGGCTGAGAGCCGAGAGTCCCCGAGAGACAGGCCGGGGGCTCGGGACTCCTCACCTGCACCAGCCCCCGGGGTATCCCGGGTGAACGGCCATGGTGTTAGCATCGTGTCGGCCCCCGCTGTAAATGCCCTGACGGAACTTACTGGTACGGCTCAAGCTTAAAGGTCAGCATTGCAACCCCACAATATGGAAAGAAAGAAACTAGGCAAAAAATAAAGAAAGTGTAAGACATGCTAGCACAGATAACTTGTGTTGTCTCCATCCATGAAGATAGATCCTCAGCATCCTCCCTGAGCTGGAGTGAACAAGACACCCTGGGGTGTGTCCCCTCCAGCCTCCACACTTCTGCATCTACCTGATCCTGCAGGGCAAATAAACCAAGAGCCAGCTAAGCACAATATAAGAATGGCCAGACAACTGAAACAATCCCTCCTTAGAATTTTTCTTCATAAAGAGAGTTTCTTACTTACCAAGGTGTCTCAACCACTACTATTCCAATTCTCATAAAAAGGTACCAGATCCCTTTAATGTATAGTATTTATGTTTAAGCACTACTGGTTATCAAACAGATACCCTATAGCAGCTGTGCTAAGGCACATGGAAGACAAGTAGGCATTTTGGGACAGCCAGCACAATATCGTGGCTGCTAAATGCCAATATTCTCCTAAAGTTGCAGTTCTCTGAAAAGATGACTTAGAGATCTGCCATCCTCTGCAGGCCCTCAAGCCCTCGTTAATTCCTTTTGAGAAGTACTATTTTTTTCCATCATTTAATCGGCCTTAATCTTGTAACCTTCCTCTTGCCCTTCTTCTGTCCTGAATTTCCAGAAGAATAACCATTCATACGAAATTGATATAAAACTCTGTCCTATTAGATTTTCTATTATAATCTACCTATTAGATTCAGGTATTACACAGTTATGATTTACCCACCACAATCTTACAGGTTTTCCAAAGCTCCTGCTGAAAAAAAAACAAACAACCCCACAAAAAACAAAACCCAAAACAAAACCGATTTCCATACAATAAACAGGATTTACTTGTTTAACATAATATGTAAGATAGGCAAGTTATTAGATACCTGATCAGGGTGATGGGTCTTTTCTTTGCAGCCAAACTTTGAAAGTAAATAGGTAATTGTGTGCATACATACAAAGAAGCAGAGGGGGCCCAAGCAGTGCCCTCTTTTACCCCTAGAGGAGCTTCAATGTGCAGTTTTGAATGAGAGAAAAAAATAAAAATCCTCACTGACCTATTAACTACTGGATAGCCAGTTTCCTCCTCCTCCTACAACCATGTGACTAAATATGTAAAACCCTCACATTTTGCCTCAGGAAAGATATTATAATGCATGAGAGCTATTAAGTAACAAACTTCTGCAGCTCTAACCATCTGTATAAAAATTAACAAATCCAAAAACATTTCAGTGACTCCTAGCTTAAACCCTACTATTCAGTGGTGCAAAGGTACCATACAGAAAAGTTGACACAGATAGCACAACAAATCTGTTTGCTTTTCCTGTACTCTTGCATAGAAAATAAACCCATTTTGATTACTGGTAATTACTCTCCAATTCAAGTGCACATTAGCCATTCCATTAATCTCATACTGACTTGACAAAATGAAGTCAAACCCTTTAGAGCTGGACAGTATGGAGAAGCTTATCTTCTAGTACCGTTTCAGATGAAATATCCATTTCTACCTTTGGGATAACACTGAAGAGAAACTAACAATGCTAACAAGAACCAGCATAAAAAAACTTAATGAAAACAGAAAGCCAGAGACGAAGAGCTTGGACATGATTCAGGTAGAGAGAACAGTAAAAATTCATTGTTCAAGTTTTCTTGTAACCTGGCTTTTTCTTAGTTCATGCTAGCCCGCAAAACAACATGATAAAAGAAAGCTACTGGTGCTGTAGCTGACACTGTGAGGCACACACAGCTCTCAGTGTTACAGGCCCATCTTAGAGCAGTTATTGCCAGTACCAGAATGCCAGAGCGGACAAATGGACATCTCTGTTAGGTGGTGACCTCCTACCAAATCAACCAACCCCAAAAAATACCTCTGCACAAAAAAAACCCAAAAAAACAAAAAAAAAAAACCAAATTTATTTCATTAAGAGGAAAATACAGAACACTTTGATTTCAAATTACTTCTTCAGAAGCCTGTCTGTAAGGTGAGTTCATAAGTACACAAGACAGCTAAAAGCACTGACCACAGCCTTTCCAATAGATGGAGAAAAAACAAATACTCAGTATCATCAACTAAATATTGTCTCAATTGTAAAACAAATGCAACAGAAGAAAATGGGGGGTTTTCCTTCCCAGAAGTTGGTTTATATTTAGTGCTTCAGGCCAGAAAGAAGTACAGCTCAAAGTTCAATTCCAAAACAATTACAGCAGTTCAAGTTGTTGCTGTCATGTTAGGCCCTTTTCTCCCAGTGCAACAGTCTCTAGTCCCAGGCCATCAGCACTGTGGTTTACAAGCTCCTTCTCTTGCTAGTCTATCAGCTTCTTCATTTCCTTGGAAGCCAGCATGACCAGGAATATGCATCTGTCAGGACAAAATATATCAGTTTAGACATGGAAGAAACCAGGAATAAAGTAGATACATGAAATTTGATAAAGCAATGCTCTGTCACTGATAGTACAGGAGCACCTCCTCAGAGGTCCACACCTAATATTTAGCCCTTAGGTTTTCTTCCCAGAGATTTTCATTGTCTCTCTTCCTCTAGGGAAACTCTTGTCAAACTGTGGATATCATCTTTATGGGAATTAATTAAAAGCATAAGGACCAGATAACCTATCCTTTAAGAAATACAGACAACCGCTCCAATTCAAAATTCCCACCTTTCTGCATTCAGTGGTTAAACTGAGTTGATCTTTCCCCAAAAGCCAAACTCCTCTATTCCACTTAAGGCCTTGGTACTTACAGCACTCACTTAGGATACATATATAGGATATCAAAAGATCCTCTCAATTTTCAGATGTGTTAATTGTCTATCCATTAATCAGGAACTGAAAAAAACTTTATACCCTAAACCCATCCTTGTCAGAAGCAAGGGTGGAGTAGGAAGGTGAGGAAGAAAATCAAGCTTGCCATTTGACAAGATCAGAGAGGGAATAAGCATGAAGTGGGTGTGAAGTGACATTAGATTTACATGGCAAGGTTTTGGTACCACGTGGGGAGCTGTAGGTGTGGATTCTGTGAAAAGACATGAGCAGTGCCCCTACGTGAGAGAGAGCCAGATCCAGACAGCTCCGAAAGGGACTCAAAGTTTAACACAGTTAAGCCCATCAGCAAAGCTGATGGCTCTTCTGTGAAAACATGTTTAAGAAAGGGTAAAAATGCAGCACAACAGCCAGAGAAAAGAGTGAGAATATGTGAAAGGAACAGCTCTGCAGACACCAAGGTGAGTGCTGAAGGAGGAGGTGCTCCAGGCAGCTGAGCAGAGATTCCCCTGCAGCCTGTGGTGCAGACCATGGTCAGTCAGCCTGTCCCCCTTACAGCCCAGGAGGGCCACGGTGGAGCAGAGATGAGCCTGCAGCCCATGGAGGACTCTGCGTGCATACACTCTTCCTGAAACAAAATTTGTCCAACCTTTTCTAAGAGATTCAGTTTTAAGAATTGTTCATAAAGGAGTATCTTTTAATTATGTAAAATATTCCCAAGAACAGCTGAACTTACTTAGTCTTTAAATTTTTATGCTTTCTCCTCAATAGAACATAGGAGTAGCTATAGAAAATCTAACCAGCCTGTAAGTTGCAGCCACCAACTCTGTAACACAGAGCAACATGAATACCTGCAATAAATTCCCATCAAAAAATTGTACATTAAATATCTACATGATCCCGTTTTCTACAGAGTAAAGACAGAAGCTGAGTAAACATGCCATTACAGGTCCAAAGTCAACTGTACACACATTTTCTCAAATCAGTGGTCTTATATCATAATTAGGCTAAAATTTAAGAGGCAAAGGAATATATTTCCCTGAAGTGTTAAGCACTGATATTAGAGGTTACAGAAAAATACATTCTACCAGAAATATCTGTATAGAAGTTGTTTTACTTCTTTACCAGAGAGCAAAACAATTTTAAAGACCTTCTCGTACTAAATTTCCTTAGAAGAAATGCAGTTAAGGCACAGAAAACTAGAGTAGGTTTATTTGGGGTTACACACACTTAGTTTTCCCAGTTTAAAGACACTCATGTAATTCAGTTATCCAACAAAGCAGCATCCTAAATAGTTCTGAAAAGCAAATACAGAAATTCAGCTATGACACAACAACCAGTTATATTCTAAGGTTAGATTTCCAGGAACAGAAATTGCATCTACTAACACCACTAAGAAACTAAAAATAATTATTGCGGGCATTTTCTAAGCAGTAATAAGAGACAGGAAACAAATACAAATATTAATTTAAATAAATGAAATACTGGTTCCAAGAATCTAAGTTATGTTGCTAATTTGCTTTAAATACAACAAGCAGCTTCTCTGTATTTGCAGTTTTACTTAAGGAAGTACAATACTATGCTCTACAAAAGTCTTAGTTATGATCACACTTTTAAGTTTCTACCAGAACATTTTTAAAATGTCATTAAGAATAAGAAACAAGGAACTTACCCACTGAATTTCTATGTCTTTTACTAGACTATCGAGTCTTTGAAAATCTTCTTTGTTTATTACACTTCCTCCTGAACTTGTTCTCCAGCCATTTGTTTTCCAGTTGTCAACCCAGCTCGTAATACCTGTGCAGAGGGGGTATCACCATAAGAGTGCTGTTAAAGAAGTCAGCAAGGCTCAAGATGGAGCCAACAGCCTTTTAACAAGACATTACCTCTGTACAAAGTCTCAGGCAAAAACACTGGAGACAAAAGATAATTTTTGTTTGCTTCTCTGATGCTGTCTTTCAGGATTGTATTTTTTCATTATTACCTGAATTACCCAACCATTAAATTAAATACCTGTTTTTCCAAACAGATCTTTAATTTAAAGACTACAATCTTGTATATGCACTGTACACAAAGTATCAAATAAACTTCAATAAACTGAAGCTAAGGATTTGCTTGATGATACAGTAAGCAAAGCCTACTGCTCACCAGGGAATTTTCTATATTACTCCTTAAGTAAGGATTTTTTATTTTTTTTAATATCTGTGCTGCTGTGGACAATTTAAGACATCCTTACTGCTTTCATGACCTGAACCAAACAAGAAATCTCCAGTCTTGAATGCAAAACCTCCTAAAAACCAAATTACATCCACTTGTACTTAACTACAAGCCTCCTTCTTTGGCATTTTTAAATAATAATTCCTAGACACATCTACAAAATACCTTTGCTTAAACAAGAATGGCATCTGCACCTCAGTGACCCAAAATGCAAAATGAAACTGCCAGCAAAACCAAAGAGACTAAGACAAAGAGAACAACATTTAATTTTCAACCATAAGCTGTGCTAAGTTTTTGTTTAATGTTATTTCAAAAAAACCCCACAAAATCAAATCTCCCAAGTGATCTGGAAACAAACAAACATGTACTGCCTTTGTAAATTGAATAAAAAACAAACAAAGAAAACCCCATAACCAACCAAACAAAAATAAAAAACTTAGGCAGTTCCAGATTTTCACAGGAATAAAATCTGAAGATCTTGAGGAAAGAGGAAGAAGTTTTTTTCTGAAATTAAGTCTTATTGGCTGCTTCATATGGTATTTATAGAGAATAAAATTAGGTTTTCCAGGTCTTTTAATCTGAGCACATATCTCTGGCTACTCTTCCAGGGTAGCCTAAAAGCTTGGAAGCAAGAGAACTTGAATGTACTTCACAGATGTGTGTGTGTGTGTGTGTGTGTGTGTGTGTGTGTGTGTGTGTGTTAAAAGCAGCCTCTCCAATACATGCCAAACAACAAAAACCCTACAGGTTACCACACCAACTTCCAAGTAATTTCCTGAGTACAGCCTTAACAGCCTATCCATGAACAACTTTTTTTCTAGATTTTGTCACACTGAACACCTCAGGACACAAATCCTGGTGTTACTTCTGTCAGCATTTTCTATAACAGACGCTTCAACTCTACTTCCATTTTGTGCAGTTAGCAGGCAATGTCTGATACTCTGAAGTTTTCCCCCAAGCAGCCATAAGTTATGCACTGTCTTCCTTACATTCATCTCTCCAGGAATGTTCTGTGGGTCTTATGTAATGGAAAAGCATGCAGTGTCTTTAAGGATCAGGAAAATTAAAATCATTAACTTACCATTAATAGTAAACTTGCTATCAGTGTAGATTATTAACTTCTTGATGTTTTGACTCTTGGCTTGCTCTATTGCTTTGCAGGCTGCCTTAAGAACATTTCAAAACAACAACAGTTCAGAAAGGATTTTGGCCACATGGAATTAAGATACCAACGAAGTACCTGATGCTAACACAGAATGACATATATTACTGTAACCTCTCCACCAGTGGTTATCAACATGTTTTAGTGTAGAGAATCCCAAAATTGTGTATTACAGATGATTTTGATTTTTTATGATTCAGGCAAAGAGGCAGGCACTTAAGTTTCAAAAGCAAACAAAACCTCGTAATATTCTGATGTTCAACTCTGTGCTGAAGAAGTAGCTCTCTGATCCATTTTCTAACTATCAAGACCTCTGTCAACACCAAGGCATTTTCTCCAAAACTTTGAGGAAGTACTCATATCAGTTCCAACAGTCTGGATGCTGTAACAAGTTGGGTTTTTTTTTTTTTTTAGTGCTCTTAAATATTACAGGCAGAAGTGGCTGGGTGTCGATGTAGAACTGAAAAGTGACAAATCAGTGACAAATCTGACCACTGGCACATCAACACCACCTCTAAAATGAACTTTGAAGTTTTTAAGCAGATCAATTGCCTATTTCAGTTCATCTCCAAACATGGAGTGTGGGATAGCAGAAATACCATAATTAAGAGGAAATGAAAAGAGAAGACTAAATCGGCTGTTGTCAACAGAAGTTAGTCAGGAGCCTAGAATTGGTTTTTACATTTATCTAAGGATTATGATACTCTGATCCTGCCATCATAAGAAGCTGACTCTCAACCAATACTCAGCAGTCCTCACTCTAAGGTCTGAAACACACACATTAAAAATGCAAGAGAATCTATACAGAGTTGAGAGTGAGACTTTTCTAATGTAAGGCTGTTTAAATAGCTGTGCTTGGTGGCACTTGGAAATTCTCAAGGTGAATTACCTAGTTCAAAGCCAATAAAGACCAATAAAACTTGAAGATAACTATTTTTTGAAGTCATAACTCTGAATATTTTGCATACTTCTCTTAGAGCTCCATACTGGTTTCTGGAAACCAGAGCTAAAATAGTCCTGAAAGTGCAGCTGCAGGCTAACATGGAGAAGCATTTCAGAACATTTGCTACTTACATGGATTTCTGCTCTTTGATTAGTCTGCCGTCCAGGAAGTCTTTCACTGGTATTTCTGTGTCCAAAGAACAAATAGTAGATTAGTTATTCCAAGTATTCAGAATGGTGTATAATTAAAGACATTAAAGACAAGAATATTATTTCCAGTTGATTTTTCCCAGAGAGGCTGCTTTCTCTGTTCCCTTCAATATCTCCTGACTCAGTCTCATAACACTGTCATTATGAGCCTCAACAACAGAGCTTCATATTTAAAAGGGGGCTGGTATTGTAAATCATATAAAAACCAAACAGAATACATTAATTAAAAAAAAAAACCCATTGAGCTACTTACAAAGGGTGGCCTGGTCCCCAGTAGACACCTATTCCAGCACGTGCCCTGTTACGTCCATTACTAGAGCAACAACCATCTGTATAAACAACTGCAAAGTCACCTACAAAAAAAATACCAAAATCAGCACCTCCTCAAAAACACTGACTACTTAGGATAGAAGAAATGTTTGCCAGTATACTAAGCCCCAAAACTTCCCTCCCCAGAGAGCCCTTCCAAAAGGTAACTGCAGAAGCCATGTGAATTAGCACTGCAGAGCACCACAGCCACACTGCAGCTTGACACCCTCACTGCAGTCAAACCAATCAGCCTCAAGAAGAACTTCTGCCCCAAGTCCCATACTTTTCACTACAGTTCAAGTCTTCTTTAAAACTTCAAAGCTACATCAAATCTTTAGCCCAGACACACATAAAATCACACCTATAACACTATGATTAAGCTATATATTCATACCAGTTAAAACCAATCAAAATTACACTGAAAGACAATGTGAACAAACAGATAATGGTTCATGTTTTCATTTCAAAAAGAAATAACGGGCCTAATGCTGCCATATACAAACCTCCCTATAAGTTTTCTAATAGTTACAGTTGTTGCTTGTCACAGAGAATAAACAAATGAAAATAATTAAAGGAATGATCAAAGACCTCACCCATATATGAAAACTTATCTTCACTGACTGTTGGCATTGAGCACACTGAGTGTACTTCATCATGTTTCACACGCTTTGCAATCTGCTCTTCATTTGTAGACTGTTCATATGGCCTTTTACATGTACTGCAACACATGGTATTTAATTCTGGTTTCTCTCTCTGACTACCATTTTCTTGTGTTACAGCTGGAGGAACAAATGCTTCTGCCAAACAAAAAAAAAAAAAAGGAAGTTAGGAAGTTCAGCAGAATAAAATTTTACTTTATTTGAAATGACTGCTTCTAAAGACAACAGTTGTTCTTATTAGCAGCGTTAGCCCGTTATCTGACACCCCACCACCCCAAACTATTACCGAGAAGAAACAGAATACTCCAGTCATTCTTCATCCTAAGTCAAACCGAAGAAGAAACAGACATGCAATGGCCCTTACACCTTAACACGTACACAGAGCAAGCAACGCTCTCCAAACACCCACAGAAACACCTTCACTGCACTGGCACATCCATCCCCGTGTCCGGAGGCCATGGCAACGGCGCTGAGCAGGGGCCGGTGCCCGCGTTCCGGCAGCAGCCGCAGCGCCGGCTCAGCCGCCGTGCCTGCCCCGAGCCCCCGGCGGGACCCCCGCCCTCCTCCCCCTCCTCCCTGCCGGCGGCGGGACGCGCTACCTGCCGGCTCGGGCTGCTGCTGCGGCTGCTGCTGCGGCCCCGGCAGGCCGGCGCGCACGAAGGCCCAGGCATCCTTCTCGGTGGCGAACTTCTTGAAGCTGGCGGAGGGGAACTTGTTCACCTGCTCCTGGCACTCCGCCCTGCAACAGAGCGGGCAGCGGTGAGGCCAGGCCGGGCCGGGCGGGCTCCCCGCTCCACCGCGGCCCTTGCTTCTCGCTCACCAGGTGCGGTAGACGCCGGTCCGCCGGCCCTTGCGCACGGCGTAGAACATGGAGCCGGCCCTGGGCACCAAGCAGGAGTGGCTGAGCACGGCCACGAGCCAGCGCAGCATCGCACGGCGCCGCCGCCATCCGCGCCCACCCCGGCACCGCTGCGCCTGCGCGGCCGCCGCGCTCACGGCAGCGCCGGGGCCTCCTACGGGCCGCCAGAGAGGCCAAAGTACAAGAAAATCCCGCAGCGCAGGTTTTTGTACGGATTGGCTTTTTTGTTTGGTTGGTTTTGTTCCCTCTCCCCGCCAATAATGGTGTTTTTAAAACCTAAATCAGCTGTTGTTTGGGGCATGAGGTCGCAGCGGCTTTGCACAAGCCACCTCGTTCTGGAAGCCCCATTTCTAAAAGGCAAAGGAGACCTCTCAGGTGCGCTGACATGTTCAGCACGTCCGAGAGGCTGGAACCGAACGAGGTTGTTAAATTGGTTCTCATCCTGCTGCCCAGGCTCCAGGTGCGTGTGATCCAGCAGAGCCCTGCGGCGAGGTGGCCTCTGGATTGAGGAGAAACACCTTCACAGAATCGCAGGGTCCTTAGTGTTGGGAGGGACCCCTGAACATCATCTGCCATGGCAGGGTCAGCTGGTGCAGGTGGCACAGGAGCACGTCCTGGTTTTGAATGGCTCTGGAGAGGGAAACTCCACGACCTCCCCAGGCAGCGCCCACTCTCAGTGTAAAAAACTTCATTATGTTGAGGTGAAACTTCTCATGTTTTAGTTTATGGCCACTACCCGTCATCCTGTTGCTGAACACCACCAAAAAGAGTCTGGCACCATCCTCTTAACACCTGGACTGTCATGTACTGGGAGACCAAAGCTGGGAGCTGGGTGTGTGCCAAATTCAGTACCTCAGCTTCTGACAAGATCAGAGTAGCAAAGATGGGAGCACTGCTGTGGCCACCTCCAGAAACAGCCCAAGGTATCCAAGCTGCTGTTGTACTTCTCTCATAGCTGTAGTACAGATCCCTGTGACAAAGCTGACCACCTGGTGCCAGAGCTGCAGAGTGCTGTGTCCAGATCTACAAGGGCGGCCCAGTAAAATGCCAAGAATGTGAAACATTGGCATTAATTTTGCCTTGTTGCAAAACCAACAAATGGGCTGAACATTACACATAATTACTATGTGTATTAATTGGATAACATTTCTCTTAAAAAAACCCCAAACCCGAAGAGTTTAGGTATTTGACAGGCCTTGGTGGAACTGAGAAACAACTTGGTCAGGGTTGTATGAAAATATAATTACTTTATTTTCTGTACTTCTTCCAACATATTCATGAGACTTCATATACTCATAGCATCCTATTGCTGTTGGGATACTTTTGTTACATGTCTGACTAATTTGTTCTTTCCACTTCTTCATCATGCCCATTCTGAGACTGAATGGAATAAGAATCTTCTTAATTGCATTACTTTGTAGTGACAACTTCTTTTAAAGACCACAGGTCCACAGTGGTTCTTAAAAACCTGTCAGATATTTTGAGTACCAGGCATTATTGGGTACCAGGCACATTAATCACTCTACATCCTTCTTCTGACATAAATTCAGTGTCCAAGAGGAAACATCTCTCTACACCTTTTTTTCTCATTGCTGTTGTGCATCATCCTGGTCTGTTTAACACTGACAATGTGGAGATCAGAAGCTGCAGATAGTCTCATCTTTATTCATTAATGCTCTGAACAGTCATGTTTTGATCCACCCACACATCACCTGCTCTTTCTCCCTCTCATGAGTGGCTTCTCAGTATAAACTGAGTGCATACTGCTGGACTGAGGAGACGAATCCGTGTTATTTTTCTTTTTGGTACTCTTCAATCAGGTCCTGATCACTGTTGTTTAGCCAAACTAAATCTCTTTAAATACTAATCCTGGCCATCAGTATGAGCTGAACAGTTTTTCCCATTCATTGGATTAATACTAGGAAAGAAGAGTGACTTGGGACAAAAATGAGCACTGAACAATCAGTTTTCTGGCTACCATAAATTTAGTGGAAAGTCCACAAATGTTAGAAAACATGATGGGCTGCATTTTGCAGATGCTAAGGTTGTTTAGTCTGGGATGCTGGTGTCTTTGTCAGTTTTTTGTTTACAAGGGTTTATTACTCCATTATTGCATTTTGTAAAGTAAGAGACTACACACAGCATTACATGGTAATAGCAATTGTGTTTGTACAAGCTTAAGCTGGCTGCTCTTGGAGTAATCCAGGGAATCCAAGCACAGAACCAGTGCTCTGAACCCCATTCCTGGGCCTAACATCCCTGGACAGGTAAGTTGCACACCTGCCTCCAAGTGGGACTTACCCTTGAACAAGAAATCTAAATCAGCCAACAGGGAAATGTCAAGATGGGGATTTTTTGTTGAGGCATGGTTTTAGCTCCACTTCAGATAGATATATAGCCAGGCACTTGTACATGAATCAACGTGCAAGTCACTTCTTTTGAAATTAAAAAGTACAGCTTGTTCTATTTATCAGTGTGCAAGTGTTATTTGTTAGATAATAACACAGTATATAATAGTGCTTCCACTGATGACAGAGTATGTTGACCCCAGAACACTCATCTTGAGTTAGTAGTACCTGAACACAGCTGAAGACTCATGCATTATTTCTAGTCTAATAACAGTCTGGTAACTGTGATCACTGGGACACTGTCTTAGCGGAAGCAACTGAGAGGTCACGTTTACAGAGGCAAACAAAAACCAAAGTCAGGCTGCCCTGTGCTGGCAGGCGATTGCCCACACTCCCGGGACGCCAGCACGCTCCCTGGCATGGTTTGGCCGTGGCTCTCAGCACAGCGCCTCGCTGCAGGCCGGGGGAGACTGTGCCAGCACTGCTCCGTCACGTCTCTTCCGCCCTGAAAGGGTGAACTCCCACAGCACTAAATTAACGTAGAATGGTGTAACGGAGTGGGCAAGGAAAAACACCATCCACTCTCCCACTGTTGTTCGAGCGGTGGCTGCTGCCGTCCTGCGCAGCCCTGGCGGGAGGGAGGGAGAAGAAGAGAGAAGGAGGGAGAGAGGGAGCTCGGCGGCGCGTGCAGAGCCGCGCCCGCGGGCTGCGCAGACCGAGCACACCGCGGTGCCAAGGCCGACATTCTGGCGGCTCTTCACAGGAGCGGCATTTCGACACCACAGGCCGAAAGTTCTGCTGCGAGAGGAATGGCGGGGGCGGCTCACGGCGAAGGCCGGGCGTAACAGCGAGGGACAGAGTCGAGCAGAGACGGCTCTCCCGGCCCCTCCCTCGCTCCCTGCCGCAAGAAGCGCAAAAGGCTGAGGCAGGACGGGAGGGCACCGTGCTCCACGGCACTGCGCATGTGCCAGCCCGCGCCCCCTGCGCCAGGACCCTAAATGTCCGCTCGGGCTTCGCCGCCTCAGATTCGCGGTGTGCTCCCAGCGCCCGCCCGGCCCTTCTTCCGGCTCTGGCTTCACTCGGGTGGGCGGGGCCAGCGCTTTCCCGGGCCGCGATCTGTGCTGCTCTCGCGAGAGCTCTCCCTTTTCCTGGCCGGCGCGGAGCGAGGTAGGTGCCCGGGCCAGGGCCGCCGTTCCCCTGCCGGGGCAGCCGCGATACGCGGCCGGGAGTGGAGCGGAGCTTCCCGCGGCACCGTGGCGTCGGGATGCGCCCGATTACCGCCAGCCCGGGGCCCGATGGCCGCCGGGGCGCCCGGGGCCGGGGGTGGCCAGTCGGCGGGGTTTCCCTCCTCCCTCGGCCGGCGGCGCCCTGCGGGAGGAGGGGCCGGGGCCGGGAGCAGGCCCGGGAGTGCCGCTCGCTCGTGTAGCCGCTCGTGGGGCTCTGTGCGTGGTGGGGCCGCTTCCCCGGGCTGCCGGGGCCTTGCAGCGGGCCCCGAGGTGGGCAGGCCCCGCGCTCCTTGGGACCCTTTTCCTGTGGCCTGGTAGTCACCCCTGGTGCGGCGTGCTGGGGCTGGCCCGGCCCGTGGGGCGGCCTCTGGCTTAGTTCTGGAACGTGTGGCTGCGCAGGCGGATTGGGGAGTCCTGGCTGTGTTTGGAACAGGTGACACGTGCTTGGTGACAGCCAAAGTGTTCTTTTGCGTTGCAGAAAGGCCATGTTCAGCTCTAGCGCCAAGATTGTGAAGCCTAATGGCGAAAAGCCAGATGAATTCGAGTCTGGTATATCCCAGGTACGTGGCTTTTCCTTGTTCTCTTCGGTAACTCACTTCAAGTTATGGACGTAGTTGTCCAGACCCTAAACTTTGAGGTTAATCCTACCAACATGTTTTCTTTCCTAGTTTTACTTGGGAACTGAGTCCTCCTCTGTTTCCATTCGTTAAACTTGTTGGATGTTAGTGTGTCTTACAGGAAGTTAAGTCTTTGATACTGGCTGTGGTTAAAAGTTTATACCTGCTTTTTGGCACTGTGGACACACTTTGGTCTCAGGTGTTCTCATGAACTGAGGTGTATGTAATGGATTATTCCACAACTTCACTTTTGTAGGCTCTGCTGGAGTTGGAAATGAACTCCGACTTAAAGGCTCAGCTGCGAGAGTTGAACATCACAGCAGCTAAGGTAGGCTGGACATTCTCCACTAAGAGCTGGGTGGTGACTTGTTCTGTGTATGTTTAATTTTTGTGGATATTAATGTACTAGGTGAATGGTGACTTAAGCCCTTGTGGCCTGTTTTAGTTTTGTTATGTGCTGTTGTAGCTTATCTTCTGGTATTTGCTGCTAGTGTGTAGGATTCTGTAATAGTGTTTTTCTAGGAACTAGTTTGAAAAGTCACTGTAAAAGCCCAAATAGCAATTTAGTATGTTAAATAAAAGCGTTGACAACGATGATTCTACTTTATGTCTCTGCAGGCTGGGTTTGGGGTGTGAAACTGGCTTTTTGCATGTAGGTACTGGCTGGAAAAGTAGGTGTTACAGAAACTTAGAAACATAAACTGCAATACTCTTCATAAAAAACAAAATTGTCTGAATCTCTTATGTGCAGTTAGTAGGTGGATTGAGGCAATAGACTGACTTGGTAGTGTAGCTTAGCCTCCTTGTACATTTCCAGTTTTAGATCATGCTGGCAGCTGAAACATCAAGAAAGAAAAAGAAGAAAGCAATTAGTGGAAAAGGAGAAAGAAAGTTAGTGTTAGAATTTGTCAGCCTGGGAGACTGGATGGCAGCAATGAAGCAGGTCACTGCAATCAGAAATTTAATTGGGCTGCCTTTGGTTTTGCCCAGGCTTACCTGTACAGACACAGGAGCCTGACTGATTAGAGGTAAGTTAAAAATAATCTGGGAATGCAGAAAGCAGCATGTATCATGTATGAGCTGAATGGCCTTCATAAGAAACCACATCTCTGGAAGTACAGCAATGCCACCTGTCCTTAGTGAAATGCTTTTAGAAAAGTTTACTTTTCTAAACTTAGAATGTTTACTTAGCTGCTTGATTTTATTTGTGAGAAATCTTCCATGGGCATCTGAGTTGGCTCATATCAGAAGGTAGCTGGTGAAGAACAATCCATCCTTCCATTCTGTTGGAGAATGAGGATGTGTCTGCAGGCAGTTTCATGGGAGAAGTACCTTGTAAGCCTATGCAGACTTTGGGTTTCAACTACTGGAGAGACAAACCAGGGGAGAAGTAACCTGTCCTAGTGTGTTGTAATCCTGTTGGTATTTGAAGGGGTGACAAATGTTTTGATTGAATAGGGATGCAGTCCTAGGCAAGTGGCTGACAAAAGTGATTTCCATGAAGCAGTAGATTAAGAGATTTGTTCCCCTAAACTTTGTCTGGAGTCTGCATTAGAGGCAACTAATTTTTGAAACTTTGTATTAGCACAAATGCAGAATGGATAGTAAACATTCAGTATAGTTGCAGTTCTAGCACCTGAGTCTCACCTTTCAGAAGGAATGGGATTTGCCATTCAGAAGATGTGATTCTGAAAGGGGTGGTGGGATTTATTGCCCAGTCACTCCTCCACAGTGAAACAAATACTCTGACAAAAGTTTTTCTGTCAATGCTTTGTCTGTAGAGCATTAAGGCAGGTACTGCTCTCTGATGCACTCCCTGCCCCACGGAGTCAGAAGCAAGACTATCAATACCTGCGCTCAGGATTCATGGTCAAACCAAACATTACTTTTCAACCCCCAGCTAATGCTTACTTTGTACTTTTATTTCAGGAAATTGAAGTAGGTGGTGGCAGAAAAGCCATCATTATCTTTGTACCAGTTCCTCAGCTGAAGTCCTTCCAGAAGATTCAGGTGCGGCTAGTTCGGGAGCTGGAGAAGAAATTTAGTGGAAAACATGTGGTGTTCATTGCTCAGGTAAAAAAACCCCTTAGAATCACAAAAATGTTGACTTAAGGGTGTATCTGGAGGTGATCTAGTCCAGGCTCCCACATGTGTCAGTGTTGAATTACCCATTCAAGGTAACAGTGATAGTAATTCATTGTACCAGCAGGAAATGTAATGAGTGTCTGGTGGATGTTAGCAAAAATGTTTTCATCTGGCAGCAGTGGAAACTTGGTGAGATGTAAAGTTGTTTCATGGAGGATATAACCTTCTGGCCACTCTTACTTCTTCAGAAGTTTGACACACAAAGCTTTAAATAAAAGGGAGCAAATATTAATAGGAACTTTGCTACACTTGGACAATCTAGGCACTTAAAATTTAAGTTACTAGGAAAGGAGGGAAAAAAACTTGTGCAAGTTCTAAATATATGGCAGGACCTAAGGTGAAAAGGTGTTGGAGGGATCTCTGGGCAGTACTTAAGGACTTAAGGGTTGGACGAACTAGGGACCTGTCTGCAGAGTGGAAAATTGGTTAAAATGAAACTAGCTGAAAATTTTTAATGCAATTCTTAGAGCCAGAGCACCTTACCCTGAGTCTTTATATGACCAAGAGGATTTATTTTAATGAAGTGCCTCTGGTTCACTTCATCTAAAGGTTCTTGACCTAGAGGGTGGTTGGGCACTGGAACAGGTTCCCCTAGGAAATGGTCACAGCACAAAGTGCTGTGAGGTGTTTCTGCAATACTTTCTGGCATATGGTGTGACTTGGGATGTTCTGTGCAGGGCCAGCAGCTGGACTCGATGATCCTTGTTGGTCTCTTCCAACTCAGCATATTCAGTGATTTTTTTAGATTCTGTGATTCTGTAATCCTTGAGAATTCCTTATCAATTCAGTAATCTATTTTAGAAGGGAACACGTGATTTTGAGTATGACATGACCCAATTTGGGTAATGGTAGCCCCATCATGAATACAGTTATGGAGAAGCTGTGATGTGATGGTAGAAAATACTGCAGGTGGCTAAAACTGCATCTAGAACATTGTAAAATGTCTACACTTGCAGTAGGAAAATAGAAAATAAGTTTTACTGACCTAACATTTAGATCCTAATTTTGGAACAGGTAATATATTTACGCTGGGATTTGATCTGGACTGTGCAATAGATTTTACTGTTAAAACTAGCATTTCAATCTCAGATGTCACCTAGCTGTCTGTGGAACTCAGCTCACTACTCTGGTTTGCACCAGAGGCTCAGTCTGACAGAAGTTTAAAATTCCATGGGATTTCGGTTCCCAAAGAAGTGTGTTCACAGTGCTCATAAGACACAGTAAAATACTGTGGTTGTATTCCTGGAGAGAGGAGATGAAGTACAAGTCTTCTGTTTCAGTGCCCTGAATACAGGAGTAGTAATTGAGAAATACAGCAGTACAGCACTGCACCTTCTGCAGGCAACTCTAGTTCTCTAGTTTCTAATGACGATGTAACTTTCAGCATACTTAAGTCTACCTTTTTGGCTTTTCATGCATTGGTTTCTAGTGTGAGGGGAAAAGGTGCATGTTTCTGAGTTCATTGTAACCACCAGATACTGAGAAATGCCTTTTTGTTCTTCTCTTGCCTTAACAGAGAAGGATTCTGCCCAAGCCAACAAGAAAAAGCCGCACAAAAAACAAGCAAAAGCGTCCGAGAAGGTTGGTAAATGACACTGATGCAGTATGACAGCCTTCTTTTGTACTCGGTAGTTTAGTCAAGAAATGGTTAGTTGAGTTTTTGAGAAGTCATTCAAGTGATTGGCTGGTCTTGTCCTTTCTCCTACTTCTTGAAATACTGCTTTGTATCTGTCATTTGACTGTTAAAGTGTTCAGTAGAAAGGTCACCTTTGGGCACTGTGTTGCATTTCTTAGCACTCAATTTCTATTTACAGCTGGAAATTTTTAGTTGTCAGTGCTAGCTTAAGGAGCCCAACCTGCTGTCTCTGTTACCACAGTGTGCTGACAAGAACTATTTTCTTTCAAGTTGTAGGAAGAGCCTCTTCCACATCACATGTTAGACTGTGTGCAGAAGTCAAGGCTGGCACACTGAAGGGGATGCAATGAGGGAGAGAGTGGCTGAGGAGGGGTGTAGGTACGAGTACTAGTCCCTCTGGATATGAATTTGATAGCAATAGTATAGTCATTTGTGTTAAATGGCCTCCCTGCTCTCATCTAGTCACTGGATTGCTAGACATGCAACACTGCTACGTCTCTGTGGATGTCAGTGCCTCATCTATATGTTGCTATATCATTATGTAAGTCTGTGTCTTAAAAGTTTGTCCTCCTTACGACATGTGGCATGTCTTGTAGCTTCTCCCTGCCCCCCCAGTATTATACCTGTGTCATGTGTTACTGTATTTTGAAGTCTTCAGGCATGGATTTTAAAAGTACAGTTTCACAATACTCATTTAGCTGCAGTCCTGCCTTTGGAAGACTCTGCCTGTGTTCTTTTAAAACTAGCACTGCACGGTGGTTAGAGAAGTTAGCATTTGTGTCTGAGTAGCACGCCGCCACTTTCTGCATGAGGAAAGGCCAGTGTGCGGGACTGCCCCTGTCTCAGCCTGAAATGAGATCAGGCTGCTGTGTTGTTGTGGATGTCTGTCTCCCTTTGCTATGCCAGTGTGGGCAGGTGTGAAGTGCTGTTGTAGACACAGGTGTTAGTTACTAGTGATACTGCCCTGAAACTCTGGATCAGGATGCTGCAGACTTAGTAATCCATCTAGACTCACGTAAAATAACCTGGGCCACCTTTTCTCGTGTTGGCTCACTTCTGGACAGTTCAGGAACACACATGTAGATTTCAAACAGTCTTCTAAGTATGGACTCAATTGGCCAGCTAGTCTTTTTCTGTATTACATTGGTCTTCTAAGCTTCTTGGATTTAGGCATATGAAGAAATCAAGTGTTTCCAAAACTGAGTCACCCATGAATGTACTCTGCAGCTGAGGATACTTATCCGCTTAAACTTTTCCAGTCAGTGTCTCTGGCAGAGTTGCAGATGGAGCAATTTGGTTTTGATTTAAATATTTATTAAATGTGTAGAAATAGAAGTATGTTTTGGGGCTCTTACCGCAAATCAGTGTGTGATCTAGAAGGTCAGAAACCTGGCTACTTTTTCTTGTGCAGTCATTAAGTTTCTGCACTCTGTAGCATTTATCTTTTCTTTTTGCATGCCCTCTGATAGTGCTGTATTGTCACACTGTGGCATTAAAGAAAGAAAACGCCTCTGAATTTTCAGCCAAAGCATGCTATGGAAGATTTAAATCTTGTCAAACTGGAAATTTTCCAAGAGGATGTGTTTTAACGCTATAAATGTGGTATTTCAGCCGTACACTTACTGCAGTGCACGATGCTATTCTTGAGGACCTGGTCTTCCCCAGTGAAATCGTGGGCAAGAGAATCCGCGTGAAACTGGACGGCAGCAGGCTTATAAAAGTCCATCTGGACAAAGCACAACAGAACAATGTTGAACACAAGGTAAATAAAAAAACTCACTTTCTCATGCAGGTGGGGATGGCATTCTGACATCCCCGAGAGACTGCTTAGGGATACAGGAAAAGACTTGCCTTATGGCGTGTGGAGATGCTTTGGTTTGTATTTGGAGTAAGGTGCTGAAATAGAGGCAAGGCAGTTTTGAACTAAAGCTCTAGTTCAACTTGCCGAAGCCCCTGGATTATAAGGTAGCTATATTGGTTCTCTCATGGGACCAGACAGTGTTTTACTGGGTTTTTTTGTATGAATAGGGGTTGGTTGGTTGGTTTATGTTTTTGTTGTTTTTCAAGTGAAGCATTTAGTTTTGACCTTAAACAGATGTGCTCAGTAAAGCCTGCACTTCACTTGTTTTTTTTCTGAAATGGGAGGCTTATGTTTGGGCCTGCTCAGCTCTTAGGGTGTCACATTGTTGAAAATCAGAGAGAGCCCAAATACTCTAGAGGAAATGTATCTTTTGTGTAAATCTCAGCTACCTTAATCTAGAAGAAAATAATTGACCTCAGAGTGAAGATAGACTGGCAAATAGTATAGTACCTTAAGTATGTTAACTTAGAGTTACTTGTTTACACAGCATGTATAAGCAAGATTTATTTGTCTTCACAGGTGGAAACATTTTCTGGTGTGTACAAGAAGCTCACAGGCAAAGATGTGGTGTTTGAATTTCCAGAATTCCAGCTGTAAAATGCAAAAAATGGCTGAATAAACAACTATTCATATAACAGAGTAATTTAATTTAAATTTTGAATTCCATAAACACAGATGAGGATTAACTGGTTCATGGGACTTCTCCGCTGTCTGGAGAGTGATACCTGTGAATCAAATTATTAACTC
Organism: Molothrus aeneus; assembly: GCF_037042795.1. Lineage (NCBI taxonomy): Eukaryota > Metazoa > Chordata > Aves > Passeriformes > Icteridae > Molothrus > Molothrus aeneus. The sequence continues at coordinate 81,082,502 of NC_089648.1, read as the reverse complement.
CCCAGCTACCATTTTAATGGTAGCCCTCTTAGGTTTTTCTTGGCACTGTTGCAACACAACTGGACAAAAAGAGTCCAGAGCCTGCAAAAAGAATTCATACTGAAGAACCTAAGCATTCCAAATCTCAACTGGGGAAAATACGGAGAATTACTGTAGAGCAGTGGAACTCCTGAGTTTCGCACACAAGATATCAGTTGGAGACCTACATGTTCCTGACCCTGGAAGAAGTCAACTAGCAGGTGGTGTGTGACTTAAGAAATGTGTAGAAATGACATCTGCACAAGGGGTTTGAATTCTTAGGAAATAGGTTGGGGGAGGTACAGGTTGATTTTTGAGGTAACTCAACTTGCTCTAAATGGCAACATTCCTTACCAGTTCTTACCTAAAAGCAGGCTCTGTAGCTTCTCACCTTTCAGACTGGGTGGAAGGAATGGGAAGGAATTTTTACTTCTGAGTGCTTGACTGTATCACTAGACAAAAACTATGGATTTTTTAGGCATTGATCTTGCTTTCAGAAATATGTTTTTAGATTATGTTTTAACATGGTTCTGTACATGCTCAGTGATACAGGGAGAGATGGGGAAGAACTTAGATGCATAAGCATCCGAAGGCTGATAGTGTCTCAGAAACACTACACTTTTGACTTCAGTATCTGTGTTAAAGAACCTTTTACACAAGCTCAGGGTGGTGTTGGTCATTTAAAGTTCTGAGCTAATTACATGAATTTAGTACCTGATTGTACTAAACGTAGTATTAGGAGTAAATGTTTAATTTATCACAGTAGAAGACAACTAATTTTGGAGTCAGTCTGATATGTGGAGAGCTAAGTTGGGAATAAGTTGCATGACAGGAGCACTTAGTAACTTGCATTTTTCTACCTGAGAGTAGATGGAGGACAAGTACCACTCACTGAGGGTCTTTGTACCTTTACTTCCCTTTTCCATTTACAGTAGTTTTGACTGCTTCCCATTTGACACCTCTACTTTAGCTATGGAGAGCTAAAAGGTTAAAACAAGTTCTGCTTTGTTTTTACATTGAGAAAATGAAGACTTTAAAATTTAAGCATGGCTTAGTAGGGCAGGACAGATAGCCCTGTGCTGTTACTGTTGGTGCCAGGAATGCAAAGAGAAGGAAAATGTGCCCTGTTGCAATTAGTAGTTAAATTTCCTGTTACTTGCTGACAAGGCTTGAGTATATGCACAAAAAGCAGGCTGTATCTTTGAGGAAGTTTGTTTACCTTAAGGCCTTTTCCTGTCTCCTTTTCAAACTTCTGTCTCTGGAGTATAACTTAATTCCTTACTTATTCCTTGACTACTTATTGTTCATCTTGAATGATTCATCAGAAGTGAGTGCATCAGCTTCCCTTAGAATTAGATGAGAGGAGTTGGCAGGCATATAATAACCCCAAATCCTGTCTGTTTGTGTGGAGAATAATTGTAAAAGATATTACAGTAGAGGACCCATAACTTCTGAATTCAAGTTTTCATTGCAAAAATGGGTATTACTCAGATTGGAAATGCCACCTTGTCTAGTCCCCCAAAAATACAGTCTTGAGTCAGACACGTTACTAAGCTTTCCTCTAAAACAGTCACAGATGGCAGCCTGTGGAAGTAGACCTTGGCTGGTGTGGGCTGAAGAAGCAGCTTGGGGAGTATTTGGAGACTTAGCAGATGTTAACTACCTTTAGTTAAAGGCTGGTGAGTCTGCTGGGGCTGTGTAACCTCTGCAAGGAGAGGTGATCCTCAGCAGGCTTTGCTAGACAGCATTTCCTGCTTTATAGGGAAATGTAACTCAGGTTTCATCTCTTCATAGTAATAAAAATGTCAGTTGAGTTTCTTTTGAAGCACTGGGAGGGGGTGAGCGGGGGAGGATAAATCCAGTAAACTGAACAGAAAGATTGCAAACGTTCCCAGGCATTGCCAGCTGGCTATAGATTTTTCTTGGCTCTTGTTGCAAGCCCTCTTGAACTATATGATATGCAAAGGCTCATGATGGCCCCATAAGCAAATTCTTTGAGGGAAAGGATAACACTGTCAAAGCTCTATGGCTTTTACATCAATTAAACTACAAGGAGAGGTGAATTTTTGTGGCATAAAAATACAAGGCTGTGTGCTTGCAAAAGACTTTAGTCTTAGTTTGCCTCTATTTACAGACTCCCTTGTGTGTTTGTGTCAGTGATACAGTCAGACAACTCCCTCTGTCCCTTGACAAGCATACTAAGTGCATGCCTGCAATCTGGAAAGTCAGTTTGATGCCATCTGGTCAAGTGCTAATGAGGCTGCTGGAATGCTGGTGTCAAATGTTACCTTAACCTAAGCAAACTCCATGTGAGATGATGCTAGACTTTTCCTATACCTTTCACATGCTGGCACAGTTGAACTCTGAACATGCGATTGATGACGAGTTCTATCAGCTGCTCTGGGTGAAAGAGTGGTGGGGCATTATGTAACAGGACTGCAGCAATAATATGTGGGTGCTACCACTGTGCAAAGACAGCCAAATACTGAAGTTCTTTCCTGTAGTAGCTCCAAATGAGAAGCAAGGGCTTTACATCTGTTAATTGCTCATGAGACATTCACCTGATCTTAAAGCTTCAATTATTTATTTCATATGAATCCTTTCACAATGTCTTCAAATATTTTTGCCTATGAGGAGGTCTGATCCCTGGTGATTTTTCTTCAGAAAGGTATACAGATGTGTCACAATTGTAGTGTAACAGAACTTGCCTGAGGTTTTGGGTGGTAAGTGCTTGACCTATCTTTTATTAATAGGGCAACTTGATGTATGATAACATCATATCTGAGTAGCCCCTCTTGAGTGTAAATGGGAACAGCTGGTGAGTTTCAGTGTATGATCTCATGCCAAGCAGCATTCAAAGGAAATCCCATCACTTCTGCATTGTGGACTGAAATAATTAATTTCCTATTCCTTTGTTTTTCCTGAATTTTCCAAGTGATAGGCCTGAGTTTGATTTGCAATTACATCTGAAGGTCAGAGCAATGCTGAAAAGCTGCACCTTCTCCAGTTTGTGGGATGTGCTGTCTAGGCCACTGGACGTTTATCAGAATGACAGAAAAAAAGATGTCGATTACAGAAAGTTATGAAGGCTCATAAAATGAAGGTTGGTGGAGAGGCTTAGGGAGTGTGAGTTTGCCTGTCTCCAGTAGGGGCTGACTGCAGCACTGATCAGTGTGAATAATTCACTGCTCTTTAACAAAGTGCCTTTACCCTGCCCCTTGCTGCCTGCCTTAAGGGTGCTCCTGTGAAAACCCTGCTGACATGAACATCTATGCAGTAGTGCTCTGTTCCCTACAGAGATGCAAGTAGAGGATCTTATTTGTGTATTACCATCAAGAGGAGAAAGTTTCTTGTTAAGTTTATGAGTTCATGTCTCTTCTACCTTCCAGTTACTCTTTCTTATTTTCAGGAATATCATTCTTAAGCTTAGTGTCATGCAGTTGCTACTTGGTGTTATTAAATGATTAGTAGATAACATTTCTAATTATTGCCTATTGAGTTAACATGTGTGGCTCAGTTGTGATCTGCCCCTGGAGCAGCAAAAATAGAATTAAATCCAAGCACTGAGGAGATTATTCTAGTTTTAGAGATGACTGACAGAAAAAGCACAATTGCTGCAGTAAATGCTGCTTAAAAATTTTTATGCAAAAAAAAAAATAGTTCAACATTGCTAATAAAGTAGAAGGCCAGGTTTTACAGAGTTACAAATAAACTTAATAATGTATTGGTGTGGCCACACTGATCTTTCCCACCTTACATCTCATGTACTGCACAGAAGAGGTGGGAAGGAGCGCTTTGCTCTCTGCCCACAGAGATGCTGGGGCAGTGCTGACAAGATATTCAGATGGCAGATGGATATCTTCACAGGGACAGATCTACAGGCTGTGTTTTACCAGGACTGTATTAACACTTAATAAAGTTGTTTCCTATTTTCTTGGCTAAACAGATACTGTTCTGTGAAGCAAAGGGAATAGGACACATCATTGTACTGCCCTGAGAGCAGAGGAGGGGTTGCACTTGGCATGCTTGTGTGCATGTCTGTACTGTGGAGGAGTCCTGTATCTGCTCTATCTCCTTGCCACTTTTTGGAGTTTCTTGGGGATGTCCTGGGAGGCCTAATAAGGGCTGCTTACTGAGTCAGCTCTTACTTTCAATAACTAGAACAGCATTTGTGATGCCTGCAATAAACTGAGCTCCTGCAACTGATCTCAGATACTGATTTTTTTAAAGAGTTTGGGTATTGGAAATTTTAATCCTTTGGAAAAATCTGATTGGGAAATGCTGATACCATTGGATGCTTTGCTAAACCAAAGGGAAAATCAGAGCCTTGTCATCTTCTCTTAAGATTTTTTAATAACCATTGTGTTTTAAATAGGTGTTGTGTTTAATCCTCTTAGAGATACAAAGATAATGCCAACTGACAATGCAAAGTGTAGAAAAATTTTCCTGGATGCTCCTAAAATGTATTAGCGTATTTTTTTCTGTTTTCTAAGAACTTTTTATTGTCCTTTTAGAACCAGTTGGATTTTATCTGCATGGTTTTGATTTGGTTTGAATCCAAGAATTCCATTTGTAGTTGTGTCAATGTGGTATTTACCCTGAATTTAGAGGTTGAAGAAAAATTGTGTAGTGGATCAAGCTGAAGTAGCTGGCCCAACTGGTGTCTTGCTGTATAGAAACATAAAATGGTTTGGGTTTCGAGGGACCTTAAGGATAATCTACTCTAGCCCTCCCTGCTGGCTAGGACCTTCCTCTAGAATAAGATTGTTTAAAGCCCCATCCAACCTGGCCTTGAGCATCTCCAGGCATGGGGCATCCACAGCTTCTCTGGGAAACCTGGTCCAGTGTGACCAGTCTCACAGTAAAGAATTCATAGTATCTAATATAAACCTGCCCTCTATCAGTTTGAAGCCTTTCTTCCTTGTCCTTGTAAAAAGTTCCTCTTTCAAGGGCTACATGTCCTTGTAAAAAATCCTCTCCAGCTTTCTTTTAGCCCTACACCCCTTTAGATAATGGAAGGTGCTCTAAGGTCTCTTGGGAGCCTTCTCTAGGCTGAAGAAGCCTGACCCTTTCAGCCTGTATTCATTAGAAAGGTTCTCCAGCCCAGCTCTGATCAGGTTAATTAGTGCTCCTCTGGACTCATTCCAACAGGTCCACATTTTTCTTATGTTGGGGGTCTCAGAGCTGGATGCAGCAGAGCAGGTAGGTGCTCATGAGAGAGGAGTAGAGGGACAGAGCCACTTCCCTCTACCTGCTGGCAATGTTACTTTTGATGCAGGCCAGGATGTGGTTGGATTTCTGGCTGCAAGGGCACTTCGCTGGCTCACGTTGAGCTGCTCATAAGCCAACAAGTTCTTCTCAGGGCTGTTCTTGGTCCATTCTCTGCCCAGTCTGTATTTATGGTTGGGATTGCCTGCCCCAACCCAAGTGCCCTTGGTGGTGTTGAAATTCATGAGGTTTGCACAAGCCCATCTCTTGAGCTTGTCAAAAGAGTCTCCTGTTTCCTTGCAGAGAGGACTCACATTTTCCTTAGTATTCCTTTTATCACTGATGTACCTGAAGAAGCTTTTCTTGTTGCCTTTGATGTCCCTGGCCAGATTTAATTCTCTCAGGGCAGGTTAGCTTTCCTAACACTTTCCCTTGTTGCTCAGACATCTCTACCCCTCCCAGGCTCCCCATTCTTGCTTCCACCCCCTTCAGGCTTCCTTTTTGTGTTTCAATTTGTCCAGGAGCTCCTTTGTTCCTCTGTACTGGTATACTGTGGTCTCTGGAGGCTGTCCCTCTCTCTCCAGCAAGGGTGGCTCAAACACTTGGGTATCCCAGACAGACATGTTAACATAATAGAGAATTAATAACCAGCAGCTATTCTGACCTGGTGATGACCTAAGCTGCTCCCACATGGTCCATGCATCAGTACCCCAGTTTGTACATATTAGCCTGATTTAGATGATGCACCAATATGGCTACACAGTTTCCAGTTGGATTTTGGGGTGGGAAAAGGTTACTTATGCCCTTCTGTATGGGGACTATGCCTTTCTCTCTCATGTGAAAGAAAACCACGTGCTTGTTTATTCTCCCTTTTCTAGAGAAAGCTCTTTCACTGCATTTATAGTGTTTGCCCTTTCCTTTTGAACACTGGTCATTTATGTTTGTTTTCTTTTCTGCTTCCCCAGTGTTGAGACCTACCTTTTCTAACAGCTTTCCCTGAATGTCTCTGTTTCTCCATTGAATTGTGTTTCTGGCCTCAAAGTTATTTTCCTGTGTTTACAGGGAGAGTAGATATGTATGTAAATGGAGTTGTCTTTGCCATGGTAATATGATCTTCAAAGGCTTGGACTACAGTCACTTTGCTGCATTCTTTACATAAAATGTTTGTCTTGGCAAGTTTCTGCCAACAGAGTGCTGCAAGGGCCCAGTCCTGCTAATTGCCTTCTGCTCCCACTGAACTGATGGGGCCTGTGTGCATAGAAAATGAACTTTAAAATTAGAGTTGCATGGTCCTTAGACAGTTATGTTCATGTTCTACCATTTTGCCCTTTCTTTACTGAGGTAATCTATTGAGGAAGAGATCATTGGCTCTTAACTTTTCGTGACCATTTGGTGTGTGTGAAAATACCGGAGTTCATACCAGTGGAGGAGGGTAGCTAGATTCCAGTTCAACATGGAAACCTCTATGTAGGTAGTCCACAGGGAGTCCTGAGTTTGAGGCATCGCTACCTCTTTTTGTACCTGTTTTTCTCTTTGCCATTAAAGCTGGTCAGTGTGTCCTCTGGGCTAACAAAACAGGAGCTGTCGTGGGCAAGAAGGCTGCACACTCCTGGCTTAGGGAGAGGTTTGCTGGGAGAGAGGATATGTAATGTCAAGAGCAAAGCAGAAAGAGAGTACATCAGTACTGTGTCATCAGCTTGTACTGCAAGCCCCACCACAGCACAAAATTCTCAGTGGAGTGGATCTACACCTCAAAAGAGATCTGAAAAGTGATAAAGAAGTGAACACACAGATGATTCTATTGCAGCTTTCTCTAGCCCCTCAGTCTAAAACCTTTTCTGTGTTCTGATACTTCCCATGTGGAAAATGGAAAGGAACCTCCTGCTACTGCCCTTAGCTTCTGCCCTAGTTTTCAAGGTCACATATTGGGGTTATCCAAGTTCCCAGCCCACTGGGTGCTGGCTTAGAGCATGACCCCTCAAATATTACTACCTGGAAGAAATAGGAGGAGGGAACAGTGGTATGAGATGGATGGAGACAGATGATTCACAGGATTTTTTTTGTAGCTATCAGAGCTACTGTCTTACAAATACAGCAGCTTTTCATCAGAGGGTATTAATTGATATAGTCACAAGTGGTACTCTCTATTTGCCCTGGAAATGGAGAGTGAAGCCATTTATATCTGTTGAAGTATAAACTGCTGTAACTGAGGGAGGTGTTCTCAAAATCTCACTTTCCAGAATCAGCTGGCCCCAGTTTTTTGCCGCTTGAATGTATATGGAGTACTGTGATTTATCCAGGCCTCAAACTAGTCTAGCTGTTTAAGGTAAAAACCAGATTTGTACAACTATTTAGAAGCTAGAGTGAAATAGTACTAAAGTTGTATCAAAGGTGTTTAAAAAAACCCACAAAATATTGTGAAGATGCCTGCCATGTGGATAATTTAGCATTTACATTGTTGTGGGGTGTTCAGACATGGCTCTGAAACAGTTGCCTGTTTTAATAAAGTCAAGAATGGTGCAGCCAATTGCAAGCATAGAGAGAATTTCAGCAAGGGGAGAGTGTGTTAATTATCCACACAAGATGATCACATTCAGTGCTGCATTTCATGTGTTTTCATATCCACTGAAGCAAAGCAAGCGAAGTGTTGTGCTGGGGCAATGTGCATGCATGGCTTAGAGCTGAATAGATGTAAATGGTTAAAAAGGGGTTCTCTGCTAGAGAGGAGGAGGGGAAAGTAAATGTGCATTCCCAAAAAAGTACATTCCCAAAATAAAAAGCTTACATCATGGACCTCTTCAGTTTTCCCACACTTCTTCCCTAATTATTGTCCTGCAGGACAGCTGATCTTTTTCAAACAGGAAGCTGTTTACAGATAACACTTGCAACTGTTTTGTCTGATTTGTTGAACTGTCGAAAAGAAAAAGACAACCTCTTTTCAAATTAAAAACTGTCAGACTTCTGTAAACAGCAGCAATGAGGTTCATCTGTGCAGTGTCCCTGCAGGCACAGAGCGTTGTGCAGTTCCCATTCTCTCAGCAGCCATAAGGTAAGAGACTTTTATGCTTTTACTCCGTAAAAACATGTAGAAGAAAAAGTCTGGATACTTGTTAGGGAGCTGCTTTGTATATGGCAAAATATGATTGGCAATCCCCAAATAGAAGGGGAAGGTAAAGGAAAAAAGAGCTTGCTTGAGTCTATTGGATAACATTGGATTTTTCTATTGAGAACCACCCATGTGGGTTAGATCACTGAATGCCAGCTTAGTTTAGGGGTGGAGGTTGTATTTAAAATGGACAAATGGCATTGGAAGAGCTTGCTTTCCTTTTAGCAGGAAAGGACAAAACAGTACATGAATTTTAACTTCTCCTACGATTGAAACTTATTTTACTCCATTCTTGAGTTGTAATTCCTGGTAACAGACACAGGCAGTTGTCTTGTTTTCCACTTTGAAAAGTGATCTTTTAATACAACTGCAAAGCAGAGAATGAAGACTGGCATTGCAGAAGTAAAGGTCCAGTAAGGGCTGGAATTACATCACTGATTAATTAAGAGCAATCTTGGTGGAAACCAAATTGTGTACGGAGTAGTACCATGCAGAAATGCTTCGTGAAATACAAGGGTATATAATGATACAAAATCTTGGTCCAAGTGAGCAGGAATGAGTGAGAGTAAGTCATACTTTAGTAAGCAGCCAGGCACATGCCTGCTTTTCAGTCATGAGCTATGAAAACTAGGATTTGGATAGTGGACTTGCAAGTTTCCATTCTGACCTCTGTGCATACATATGTGTAAATTTTGGAGGAGGATTGTTTTCTAGCAAAATCAAATCACTGTGGAGAATACCTAACTTTACTTGTCATACAGTGAAACAGAGCATCTGGACTGGAAATGTTATGCCTTTGTGGATTAGTGTAAAACCAATACACTTTGATTCTTGGGTTTTGAAATGTTTTTAAAATGTTACAAATGTAAAAACTGCTTCCCTATGTTTTCCTCTCTGTAGCTGAGATCTTTAAATTTAATATGTATGTGATTGTTTACATGGTCATGAACATTTAAGGCATTATAGTAATCAGAAAATATAAAGCAAACACTGATTTAAAGTTGACACTTTTAAAATAATACAATCCCTAAAATTTTAGTATGTTACTGATGCAGCATAGATAAGGTGTGCCAGTGTTGTAGACAAGAAGTAAGACTTACAAGGTGAGTATTCGTTTTAAAAATGTTTTTACTCTCATAAAATTCTTAGATGTATCTGTCAAAATTAAATTATTGTTTTAGTTAATACATGAAAGATAATGTGTAAGTTAAATTCATAGTCAGAATAGCAGTTGAAACATGACATCGTTCTACAGTCAACAGAGAAGTGCAGCACAAATCTATGCAATTTCTAATTGTATGCTACATTCAAGACTATTTTTTTCTGATTATTTTGAGTGATTTTACACTGTTTCTACAGCTCTTTTTAGTCATCTCTAGGGCTGTCCAAAAATTCTTGAACGAGAATCCTTTTGAAGTAGGAAGACTTTTGGCAGAGTAGCTTTTTAAAGAGAAGTGTCAGTTTTCTGGGATAGTTCAGTTCTTTTGTCAAATTATTTTGGCTGAAAACCAGGGGAGTTTAGCCAAAAATATTCTCATGGTGTCTCTTGGGAAGTGTAGTTTGTGCTTTGCACTGCATTTCACTACTGGCTGAACCTCACAGCTGAACCACACTTCCTGTAAGGCTGTGTGGTCAGGGTCTCACTATTTTAATTTCCTTGATGAAAGGAGTGTTAGGGTGTATTTTGGAAAGTTAGTCTCGTGAAAGAGGCACAGGCTGGGCTCACAAGGCATCAGCTGGTTGATAACTAGTTGGCAGATTCTTAAAATCTGATTGTTTCCTTCTGGTTTGCACGAGCCACAGGCCATCCTGGTTTTCAGCCATGAGAGTAGGACCCTTCAAGAGAGCGTCAGCAGAAGGTTTAAAGCCTTTTGTTGTTTTTGGCCATGCAAACACCTGTACAAGGGAGAAAATATTTAATAACATTTCTAAGGCTTTGTTAATGCTCCTGCCAACTTTTTTACTGAAAGTGTTCTATTTTATATATTTGGAACTGAAAAATGCAAGGGATTATGCCTGGATGTTCAGATTTTTTAAGAACTCTTAAGAGGAAAACAACCTACTAGAAACCTGAAGCTTTAGAAAGAGGTGGTTTTGAAAATCCAGCAAGGTGTCATCTCACCCATGTAAGTGGCTCTTCAGAAAAATCTAGTCCTGTGTCTTTTGCCTTGTATAAGATGTTTGTAGTCAAGAAAAGAACAGAAGTTGGTCCGCTTAAGCACTTCATCAGTGCACCAGTTTCTTAATTTTTCCATAGGATCCTAGGGTCCTTAGCTTCTGTGACTCTTTGCATGCTGCCCCCTCAAAAATTTATCAGAAGATTGTTTAGGAGGTCCATGGGGTGTCCTAGAGGCTGGGACAGAACAGTATGACAAATGGTGAGGGGTTTTAGGGTTTACATTGGTTTTCTTCTGCACTGAATCATAGAATGGTTTGGGTTGGAAGGGACTTTTAAAGATCTAGTCCAACAGCACGTGAATGGCTGTGCAATATGGAGTGAGTGCAAGAGAGCTAAGGGCTGAAGAAAATGACTCACAACAGTCAGACAAGTGTGTGATGGCCACAGCAGCCATCTGAAAATTGCTTCTGAGAGATGTTCCATGATTCTCTCTGCTGGATGTGGATCCAATTCACCATCTTTAGTGCCAAATGCTGCAGGAACTAGAGTTCTGGAAGGTGCAAGCTTACCTTGAATTTGTGTGCTGAGTTGTCCTTCAAGCATGGAGATTTTGAAAAATGACTCAGAGAAAAATGTTTTGTACAGTTCTCTTTGAGAACTAGACTGCTGCTACCCATATCACATAATAATTATAATTATGTCACGTAATAACCTGTTGTCTGGGACCACTTACCCAGGAAGTAGGAGGTCTAAATGCAGCTCATTGCACTGCTCCAGACCTCCACCTCCCAAGGAAAGGTGCCCTTGTAACTAACCAACATAGTAATTTGGTGTGCTTGGAGGAGACTGAATGATTTTGGATGCGTTTCCTTGATGGAAATGTGCTAGATGGGAGAAGAGTGTCTTGTTATTCTTCTCAGGCAAGATGTTGACCATCTCTGGTCTGTGCAGTAAGAAAAGCTTAGACACCCAAGTTTTCCAGTAAAACCACAGGAACCTCCTACCTCTTAAGGTGGCTGGATTGTTAGTAAATGGTTTTGGATGCTTGCTTTGAACCTGGGATGAGGCCACAGAGAAAGATTCGGAGGTAGTGTTGCCAGTGTTGAACTTAAGCAGCTCTCACTTGGAGGTTTAGGAGTGAAAAACGGGAAAAGGATGAAGAGTGGAAAGAGAAACTGCTTCAGCTTCGGCTGTTTTTTTGAATAAGAACTTTGAAGAATGAAGCTGTATCCATAGATGTGCTTAAGTTCTGGTACCTGTCTTTGGTCTTAGGTATGGCTCTCTCTGTGATTATTTTCTTTTTGGCCTGTTTGCTAGTTGCAGAATAAGCATAAATAACAACAACCTTCAGACAGTACTCTAAGATTTTCTGTTTAATTTGAGTTGTTTTCAGACTTAGTTGTGGACCACCCCAAAATCTCCTGTGATGGTGCTGATGATTTTACCAAATACTGAAACTTGCTGACAGGTATCCATTTATTCATCTTTAGTGGGCTCTTGAGAAATGGTCTATGGGCCTCCAAGAGACCACGGATGAGATGTTGAATGCCAGGGTCAGTCTGGTCTTTGGAAGGACAAAATTATAAAAGTGGTTTTATAATTTTAATTTTAATTATATAGAGAACTTTTTGTTATCATCAGAGAAAGTTTTGTAAGAGATCTAATTTTTGAGAATTAAAACAAAGAGCTTTAAAAAAATTGATATGAAAGAACCAGCATTGTTAGGTGGCACAGTAATAATAGCCAATGAATTAAAAACACCAGACAAGAATCTAATTAAGACCTCGCACAGGAAACAGAAAAAAACCAAATATCCTTATTAAATAGGAAAAGAAAAATGTGTATCAATGAGCTTTGTCAGAATAGTGTTAATAAGAAAACAGGTCTCTAATGGGTCACTGGAGTGGAGCTATATTCAAGAAATGCAGATAGTGAGAACATGTGGAAGAGCAAGAGAAGGACTGATGGTGCATGCTGAGGAGACTCCTGAGTGCTGGATCTGCCAGCAGCACCTACAGGTGCACTTGCAGTGTTTCTCTCTAGCTGTGCAATGAACTTGCGGTCTAACGCTAGTGTAGAGATTAAATGAGATGATGATGTAGTGAGAGCCATGCTGTGCTGAAAAAACTCTTTATTGGAGGTTATCTTCCTTTGTTGTTTAGTATCTTCATGAATTGGGTTTGTTCAGCCAGAAGAGAAGATTTTGGTGTGACCTAATTGCAGCCTTCCAGTACCTGAAGGGAACTTACAAGAAAGATAGTGAGGGACTTTTTACAAAGGCCTGTAGTGACAGGACGGGGAAAGGGCTTCAAAAATTAGATACTAGAAAATTAGATAGTAGAAAAATATTCTTTACTGTGAGCACTGGAACTGGCTGCCCAGAGAAGTTGTGGATGCCCCATCCCTGGAAGTATTCAAGGCCAGGTTGGAGCTCTGAGCAACCTGGTCTATGGGAGGGTGCCTGCCCATGGCAAAGAGGTTGGAACCAGATGACCTTTAAGCTCTCTTCCAACCCAGGCCATGATATGATATAGGATATGTCAGAATTGCCTTTTAGGTAATTGTGGAGTGTCAAAAACTCTCAATTGTCGTTCTCTACTTTTATGACTATTGTAAAAAACCTATAGAGGGGCTTGGTGGGTAAATGGCCTCCAGCCATGGCCAGCCCACTACGTCTGACAGACTATCTCCTAAGCAACTCTGTATTTAAACACGCATTTGCCTAATTACACTTAATGTACAAGTGATTGCATCACACTGTTCCTTGATTCTAGGGAAGATGACATTAAACACTGCAGCTTCAGTGACTGGGTACATGGACTATCTGTTATGTATAGAACTGATGCCTCTGTATCTTTTTGGCAGCACTGAGTAACTGGGGCAAGTCTTGGTTTTGTTTTCATTGTTCCTTTTCTTAAGTCAGCTGGTGGATGTTGGGATTTCAGGTCAGTTTACTCTTTATACCACTGAAGCCTTTTATTTTACTGGTAACTGCACAATCAGAACAGTAGCATTAGTTTTTGCTCCTGTAAGTGCCCTATAAATTCTGAGCAGACAAACGTGGAGGTTTAAGTTCTCATTGCTTAGCTGTTCTGCAGCTTCTTAATTGGTGCACAGCTGCCCTGTGGTCATGTTCTAGCTGTGTGAAAGGTACATCTGGTGCTATTGTTAGAGAATTTGCTGAGTACCAAAGCAGTGGAAATGCCAGTAGTTATCACTTACTTAACACAGCTTGTTATATTATTCCCTAGAAATGTACATTATTAAAATACAGAAATCTCTCAGGGCAGTTGGTTAGATGGAAGGACTTCAATGAAAAAATTTCTAAGAGGGTTGTCATCCTCAAGAATCTTTTGGTAGCAGAAGCATCGCGATATACATTTAAGGGAAATAACACCTTTATATGGATTCAGATAAACACCTTTGCTTGCAAATTCTGTTCTTCACATTCTATCTGTTTACATCTGAATTAAAAGATGTATCTGAATTAATATTTCAGATTTACAAAATGAGATTGTCAAAAGCATCTCAAACTGCATGCAATCCATTGTACTCCTTCTCAAATTTTAAAAATATTTGTCAACCAGTGCATTGTACATGATAAAGTATTTTGAGTGCATGTGTTGTGGCATGTGTAAGACCTGCTCTGGGAGGTTTTGCCACTGAAAGATATTTCCACTAGGTTCCTTTTGGCAATAGCTTTTACTCTGGATCATGGCTATTGCCAATGATACAGACTGATAAATGAAAGTCTGCTGTGGCATACTAGTGTAAGAATACTTTGACTTCTGAGAACTTTTTTAATGTCTAGAATTGAGTGCCTTTTTGTGTGCTTCAACTAAGTCACATCAGACACATAGAAACCTGTTTATTTTCCCATTGCATTTTGCTTATACAACCATTTCTGTGTACCAACCATATATTTTCTATTAATGTGGGCAGCTGTTTTGATAAGTTCCCCTTTCTTTTGCCTCTTTTCCTAATCTGTATTTGGAAAGGTGTGTGAGAGCTCTAAGAATAAAAGGACATTGGGTAGTACTATTGCTATCAAGATCACCTGTCACTTGTCCAATGAAGATATAGAATCATAGAATGGCCTGGATTGGAAGGGACCTTCACAATCATCTGGTTCCAACCCCCCTGCCATGGACAGGGACATCTTCCACTAGACCAGGTTGCTCAAAGCCTCATCCAGTCTGGCCTTGAACACTTCCAGGGACGGGAACTTCCTTGGGCAGCCTTGTGGGGGTCCCTTCCCACTCTCACAGTAAAGAATATCTTCCCAGTATCTAATCTAAAGCTACTTTAAATTTCACTGTAGTCCTGTCACTATATGCTCTTGTAAAAAGTCTTTCCACATCTTTCTTTTAGACTCCCTTTAGGTACTGGAAGGCTGTAATTAGGTGACTCCAGGAATCCCAATATCTCAGCCTTTCCTTGTAGAAGAGGTGCTCCATCCCTCTGGTCATTTTGGTGGCCTCCTCTGGACTCACTCCAACAGGTCCATGTCCTTCCTGTGTTGGGACCCCAGAGCTGATGCAGCCCTGCAGGTGGGGTCTCAGCAGAGCAGAGGGGCAGAATCCCCTCCCCTCGCTGCCTCTGATGCAGCCCAGGGCACGTTTGGCTCTCCAGGCTGTGAGGGCACATGGCTGGGTCATGTCTAGCCTCTCACCCCCTCACACCCCCAAATCCTTCTCAGCAGGGCTGCTCTGGATCTGCTCATCCCAGCCTGTGTTGATATTGGGGATTGCCCCGACCCAGGTGCAGCACCTTGCACTTGGTCTTGTTAAACTGCATGAAATTCCATGGGCCACTTCTCCAGCTTGTCCAGGCCCCTCTGGATGGCATCCTGTCCTTCAGGAGTGTCACTGCACCACAGCTTGGTGTCATCTGCAAATCTGCTGAGGGTGCACTCAATCCCTTCATCCATGTTACTAATGATGATATTAATTACATTGGTTCCAATACAGAGCCCTGAGGGACATGACTTATCACTGATGTCCATCAGGACACTGAGCTGTTGGCCACCATCCTCAAGATGTGATTGTCCAACCACTTTCTTGTCCATCGAACACTCCATCCATCAAATCCATATCTCTCCAATTTAGAGAGAAGATGTTGTGGGACACCGTGTCAAAGGCTTTACAGAAGAGAAAGACAGAAAGAGATGACTTCCAAACAGCTCAAGAAAGAAATGACATCTGTAGCCCTTCCCTTGTCCACTGATGTAGTTAGGTGTAGAATCACAGAGGATCACATGTAGAGTGTTAGTTGGTCTCTCAGCCTGAAAGTAAAAACAACCTTTTGTTGAAATAGCATTGACAGTGCCCCAGTTCGAATGCAAGATTTTGATCATCTTGCCACAGTGTTTTGTCATATTGAGGATATCACTCCAAGAAATACGTCCTTGTCATTTGAGGATAACACTCTTGGATTCTTTCCATAACTCTTGGTGGCTTGCGTGCTATTACAAAATGCCTGATGTTGTTGTATTTCCTATGTTCTGTATCTTTTATTGGTTATTATTTTCCATTGCAGCCTAGTATTTTGCCATATCTTTCCTTCGTTTAAAACGTTCCCACTCTCATTATGTGCTGGGATCTTTTTTGGTTTTGGGTGGGGTTTTTTTGGTGGGTTTTCTTGTAGGTTTTTTGTTTGTTTTGTTGTTGTTGTTTGTGTGATTGTTTTTGTTTGTTGTTTTGGTTTGGTTTTGTGGTTTTGTAGTTTGTTTATTTGTTTGTTTTTCCTGGTAATTTAGTCCCTTGAATTCTTTCACTTATGTATCTTCCTGTTTTCTGTATGCTGCTGGCATGCAATGGCACAGTTTTGTAACACACTGAAGGCCATCTCAGCTGCTGCCAAGGGCATTCCTTTCCTTGGCTGGCATAAGTTTTCACAGGAATTATGGCCATTTTATCCTTGCCAGGAATGAAGGAATTAAATCAACTGAAAAACAACTTTACAAGCAGAGGAATATCTTACTGCTGGAATAGCAGCCTGTGCTAGCTGGGGTCAGCTGGATGGTGACAGTACAGAGAAGGGGAGGCTAATGTGTGACTGCAGCAGGAAGCCAGGCTGCTGTTAACCCTCCTGTAAACTGACTTAGCTAATTAGCAGTGATGGGACACCTCTCACGTAACTTTACATACCTGCAGGGCTGAACTAGTGATAGTCAAAAATGAACAGGTACCTCCAGAGTCAATTATTGATTCTGTTCTGTATTGGGATGAAATGAATCCCTGTGCCAAGGTGCCTTTCTCTGACTTGGCTACACAGTGTTCAGGATAATTTTCTCAGACTGACCACCTAAGCCAGAACAGTTAAATCCCCTCCAAGGGTCTGTTTAAAACTAACCTCTGCTGACTTGAGGTCTGGACCTAAGCAGAGTTATCCTGATAAACGGGCATCTGCTAATGGCAGCTGTGCTCTGTCTTGTGGTTCACTTTTTGAGGTGTCATATTGAAGCATTGGGAAGAACTGGGAAGCAGTTCAAGTGGCTTCCCTTTATTCTTAGAACCTCCTTTAATTGTAGTTGTCACTTATCTAATGTGTGAGAAAAGGGGGTCAAAAGCTGTTTCAGCTCTTGGTTTTTTTCCTCATGAGGAGTAGGTTATTGTGACAACCAAAATCAAACCTTTTTCCTGTCCCCTCACCCTCTGGGATGGTGCCATTGCTCCTCCATCCTTTCTCTGGTCAGATCTCTAATTTTTCCCTTTTTCTCTATGTCCACTAGTAGTCTATATCCTATGATTTGTCTCTTGTTTTTGTTCTTCCTTTAATCTCATAACCTGCTTTTCTTAGATTTTGTCTTTTCTCTGGATATTTCTGACCTGTCCCTGTGTTTATACATTATTCAATTGTGGGACATAGAAACAGAAATCAGAAAACTCATTTTACCCAGTTTAGTCTAGTGTCCTACCGCTAGGCTTGAGCTGGCTTTGTCATCAGGCTTTTTCTCTGCTTCCTCTCATTCTTTAATGTAGCATGCTTGAGTGTAGTCTAATTTCACTTGTTGTGTCCATCCAATGTTAGCAATTACTCTCTTGGGGAACTGGAGCTGTGTGTTTCAGTCCTTTTAAGTTAAGGATCTTCCATAGTTGTTACTTCACACCCTTTGGATCAATACTTGAATATCAATACTGTTGATATTCACACACCCTTTGGATCAATACTGTTGTGCAAAAGGCAGGTGCCACTGCTGCCATGGCTGGGATGATTGGATGGGGCCTTGATAGACTTTTCTGTCTCTTCTCTACACCTCCCAGAATGGAACTGCAGGACTGGGACAACCCCCTCCCAGGGTGAGTTTGCCTTTTGAGTCTGTCCAGTGCCCTCAAGAAGACAATGGTCAGGCCCACCTAGGGAAACTTCCAAACACCTCAAGAGTGAGAATGTGTTGCAAAGTGTAGGTGGGAATAATATTGCACAGATATCCCAACTTCTGCAGCTAGTCCTAAGCCTCTGTGGATGGGAAGGGCTGAAAAGCAATGCCTTTAAACGTCATAAATAAAATTACAAATGCATATGTTCATATGATGTATTTATTCATGTACAGAAATGTTCCATACAGCATTCTCCACATCATTCACTGATTCTTGGTGAATCCTTGGGTTTTTATTTCCTACAGATAACTATGTGGGGATAGTATGAAGTTCTCATGTAACTGCTTTATAGAAGAACTGATAGTTGAATTAGAACCCTGTACACTAATTTGTTTGCTTGTTTGTGGTTGAGAATACAAAAAAATTTGATCTGACATATAGCAGTGATGGCACCCAAAATCACAAACTATTTTTGTAAAATATAGCTGAAGGCAGAAGAGATCTTGTAATGTAGTCGAGACTTTGACTGAAACATTGCATGAGAAATTCTGTTTAGTATTTCTAGTTGTCTCTGACCACCAATTTACATAAAAACAAAAATGTACTTGAGTGTTATTTTCTACAAAAAAATCCATAGATTGTCTAAAAATCCATAGAGAACTACTGTGAAAAATTTGGCACTCGGGTCCCATCTCCCTCGAGTTAAAAATTTTGAAAACTTGCTCCTTTCTGGCACTACTTTATCTCACTCTTGCTGAAGCCTCGTTTTTACACTTTCAGTACAGATGACAGTAAGTTAATTCTAATGTCAACTTATTGACTTCAGCAGAACAACATCAGGATGAAATTTGTCCCAGTTTTTAAAAACATTCTTCTTGATGAAAAATGAGACCACTCTATCTACATATGATAAGGGCATCTATGTTGACAAACTAATGATACCTTACACCTCACAAACATTGTGTGAAGAAATGGCTCTATTGTGCCAGTATTAAGTGTACTTTGGGGAGCAACCAAGGACTTAGTATCAGTTTGCTTTTTAGGTAATGCTTGCTTCCCATCAGCTTAGACTCACTCTTTTGTCCTCTACAGCAAACCTCGCTGTTCTTTAGCGTCATCAGGAGCTGAAATGTGTTATGTCTCTGCTTTATGCTACTCCATGCTCCATAGATTTCACAGAGGCTTGGTAACCATGGTAGTTATGGTCCTCATTTTTGCAATTCTACAGTATTAATATTTAGGGAATTTTTTCACTCTTTCAAGTCCATTGCTTTAACCTTTAAATCAACACGTAGGATTTAACTTGAGAGCATTGCAATGTTAGTATAATGATCACCCAATGTTTAAGCAGCTTTGTAATTGATTCTGATTTTTATAGTCCAGCTAAATGGCAAACGTTTGATTACCCAAGGTAATGTGCAAGGGAACTGAGAGGACAAATGAGAAAATGCTTAGATAAAGTAAAAGCCTAGCTACACAAAACATCTGTAGGTTAGGAAGATTAATAAGGCTGTAATGAAGAAAGATGAGGTCAGTGACACAGGTTTCGTCTCCAATGTAAAAGGCTTCTTCCCCAGGGAATGATCCACATCCCTTGGGCCAAGGGGTGAAACATAGCTTGTGTCAACAGTGCTGGAGGCTTGTCTCTTCTGCTCCTCCCCGCTTCCCCCAGAAACCTGTCCTTGGCCTGAGGTGGGCACTGGAGGTAGCCCTGGGACTTAATTTATTTTTTGGTCTTTTATCTGTTCAAGATGTTTGAAATAGCATGGGGACTGTGTTACAGTCTGCTATTTTCTGGGCATGATTTTGTGGGCATGTGTTGCTTTTCCTAGAATTCAGCTTAGGGCCTGCAGGTGGCTTGAAGGTACATGAGCTGCCAGAGAGTTCTGCCAGGGAGGTGTTGAGATGTGGATGACAAGGACTTGAAAAGTCAGGGAGTGAAAACTGTTGAAAGTTATTGCTGCGTCTGTAGTGCTGACTCAAACCAGCTTGGGAAAGTCACTCACCAAATGTGGCTGTGGTTCTGCAGATTTCTGTGTCTGTAGCAGAAGTATACTCAATTCAGAATATAGATAATTCAGCTCAGATACTTGAGAATGAAGTACAGTTTTTAAAATAAAACCAAAAATAATCGTAATGGGAAAACTATGCAGTGAAATAAAATCAGCTCAAAGATGAGTCCTATAGGATTATACAGAAGATTAGAGTTACTCTGTAGCTATTGGCTGGCTGAGCATTAATGCCAGCAAGCATCACTTGTCTTCTGCATTTTTCATCCATTAAGTTTCACCTTGGCGGATCATCTGTGTTGTTTCTTCTAAGTCCAAAATAATGGCATAGAATTAGCCACTGGCACTTTTGGAGCCACTGCTAGAGATACAGGGACTTCATGCATGAGGCATGAGCTGGCTCAAGTTATCTCCAAGCTTTCCATCCCCCCAGAGTTGGAGGGAAGTGTGGGAACTCAGTGAGTGCCAGCTGGCCTGGCTGGTCCTGCAGGGTTTTGAGCGAGCCTGTGGGGCCTTTGGGATTCTCCAATGACCTCTCAAGGACTTGTCATTTGAAGCTTGGCTTGAGAAACCTCTTTGCTTTTGGTGACTGAGGCAGATTTCCTGAAACTGAGAGATCTCAAAAGTTGTTTTGAAATTATTGTGCTGGTTGCATTGATATGTTTTCATTTCTGATAGAAAATGAGGCACTTTATTATTTTTTTAAGTAAATACTGCCTTGTTCTTCTCCTATTTTTTTCCAATACTTTCAGCTTTCACTGATTTAATGGCCACTGTAAATGGCCATAAATTTGACTTTTGACCCCTGCATAGGCAGTGAGAAAATATTCATACTTTTACAAGTGCTGAACCATGTCTAGGTTTCTCTCTGGCATTGATTTTACCAATGCTGAAGATACTTCAAATACCAGGGCCAAAACAGTGTTTGAAAAAACAGGCTGGTCCTCCTTTATCTGAGGACCAGTTTCAGTGGGATTTAGTTTTCTTAAATGACTTTATGCATCTAGGTCTGAAAGGGCTTGAAAGTAGGTCAGAAAGACAAAAAATTTTCTAGGATTTTAAAGTGAAAATGTCTGCTGTAGCACATACCTGGAGATCAAACTGATTTTTCAATCAGAGAAAGAAATTTTAGCTGCAGAAGGTTTCTTTTGAAAGAAGGGAGAGATGGAGAAAGTGATATACAAAGTGCTTTTGTCTTGATTTCTACTATTAATGTGTCTCTTTACTGCAACCACAGATTCTAGAGAGTTTTTAATATGCAACCTCCTTAGACATTCCTCCTGTTAGTGGCTCTTCTCAGACCAAGGTAATTTCCCCAAATATTCTTATGGATCTGGGTGTTGTTACCTGAATGACACTAAAGAAGCTTCTTTTTCTAGAACAAGTCCATTTCCTCTGTGAGCTCACTTAATATGTGGTAGGGGTTGTATCCCCTCTGTCTCTGTAGCAGTAGCAGACAGCAGGGAATGTGCTGAAGCTTTGTTGGAGATTTTGTTTTCCTCAGAAAATCCATCATGTGTGGCTGTTGAGCAGAGCCAAGAAGCAGCCTTGACAGTTCTCTGCTGCTCCATGTCTATTTCATCTCTGAGCTGTGCAGGAGTTTGCAAAGGCAGATTAATATTTAACATACCTGGAGCCTTTGATCTTTCAGTTGGAGTCTGGATACATCTGAATCCTCATAAAATGCAGACAGAGGAGATGATGTTGCCTTTTATTCAGTAATGCAGAGACAGGAGCACCACAGTAATTTCAATTTCTTCCATCTCAGGCCATTTCATTCCACTCTCCAATTTGTCCATCAAGAATCCTTATCACCAGTCTGCCAGGTGCTCATGCTGAAATGGCCTAATTTCCAGGCTTTCAGCTGGGTATCTGAACCACTTGGCTTGAAAGCCTCTTTGTCTGATCTTCTGAATCCTGAAGTGCTTCTACAACATAAAAAAGTGGGATATTCTGCCTAGGATGTCCTGCAGGCTGGTGACCAGGTGTTCTCCTGGAAAAGAATTGTTTTGTCTAACTACCTCGTGAAGTGAACTTGCTAACACTTAATAGGAAGTTCAGAGTTGCACAGTAAGGCAGCACAAAATCTGAAAAATATGAAAGCTAAAACTTAAGGCATCATCCAGGCTGAACAGCTCCAACTCTCTCAGTCTTTGTAGGAGAGGTGGTCCAACCCTCTGATCATCTTTGTGTCCCTCCTGTGGACACATTCTAACAGATCCATGCACAGCTTTGTGGTGTACCTTCTCCTCTAGCTCCTGTTCCTCATCCTTGAGTGGCAAAAGTCAATTTTGCCCTGTACTCCTGAGAAGCCTCGAGTGATAATTGCTGCAATTGTGACAAAACTTACCCTGGCCTAAATATTTGAGCAGCAGTTCCACACTCTCCTAGGTATTCCTTCTGGTTGGCAAAGCTTGTCTATGAAGTAGCTTATGCCTGACCCATTATAGGACTGTATGGCAGGTTGTGGAAAACCTCAGATAGTCCCTGTTCCTCCCTTGCCCCATGGGAAAATTACCCAACATTGTCCAGGATTACCTTTTCCCTAGGGTTTCCTGGCCTACTGTAGCCCATCAGACTATGACTGTATTGAGATCTCTTGACCCAACAGCTCTTCCCAGCTCAAAGCATAGATAACCATCTTTTAAGGTGTGGTCCTCCAGCTGCAGGTCTCTCTCCTTTGAAAAGAAACCTGGGGAAAAGATTTGGGTCAAAATGGACTCAAAGCATATACAAGTCTTTGCACCAGATCTGGATGATCAGTAAGAACTGATTGTGTATTGTGGCAACCCCCTGTCCCTCAATTGCCTGTAGCAACAGATGGTGTAGCAAGGGGGTTGTGAGACACAGAAAACTGGCCTGTAACTCATGCAATGCCCTTCACACATGAAGAAGGAGACAAAGTCTGCTCCCATCAGATTCCCTTGCTATGGTCTCCTAGGGGATAATGGAAGTAATTCAGAGGGACAATTTATTCCCCCAACTCCAAAATCATCTACTTGGCCTTGCTGCTATGACATCCTTTATGCCAGTTAATACCTTCAGGCCATCCCAAAAATAACAGTTCTGCTCTCCTAGATCCCCAACATGTTGAGGCACACAGACCCACATACTGGTCCCACACCTGTGCCTAATCCTATTTGGCTTATTTTCGAAGGGATTCAGGGAGTGGAAATTAATATAGCCCAATCTTCTTGCTCCAGATGTAAAATGCATATGCCCTTATGGTGGCTATAAAAGATGATAAAAAACCTGTTATGACTTTCAGCTTATTTGTGTGTTACTGAGCTCTGGTTAAGGACCGACATGAAAAATATATCAGAAATACATAAATAACATTTTTGTCAAAGTGTTTTTACAGGCCTCCTAAATACTGTTTTTTACAGTCCTTTCACACAAGCTCCATTTCTGTTTGGTTGTTTTCTGGGACATCTCTTCACAGTCTAATTTCAGGCAAGCCATTTCACTTGTCAGCTTTGACTAGGATATGTTTCAAAGGTGATTCTCTTCAGGAGTTATTGAAGACTCTGTTTCAACTTTATTGAGTGATACAGTGAAATATTACTGCCTTCCACCCTCAATGACTTATATGAGGGCTATTGTATCAGACAATTTGCCTGGGCACAATTCCAGTGCTCAGGTAGATGGGAAGTGAATTTTTAGGCCTTTCAGTTGGTTCATCTGTTACCGAATTACTTCTTTAGAGCAGTATCCACTCTAAGTGGCAACTTAGTACTAACAACTTTCAGGGCAAGGCCAGGTGGCCAAGAAGGCCAATGATGTCCTGCCCTTTATCAGCAATGGTGTGGCCAGCAGGACCAGGGCAGTGATTTCCCCCTGTACTTGGCACTGGTGAGTTTACACCTCAAATCCTGTGCTCAGATCTGGGTCCCTCACTGCAAGAAGGAGATGGAGGTCCTGGAGTATGTCCAGACATGGGCAACAGAGCTGGTGAAGCATCTGGAGCACAAGTTCTGTGAGGAATGGGGTTTAGCCTGGAGAAAAGGAGATGCAGGGGAGACCTTATTGCTCTTTACAATTCCTTGAGAGGAGGTTGTAGCCAGGGTGGAGATGGTCTTTTTTCCTGGGTTATAAGAAGTATGGACAAGGGGAAATGGCCTCAATTTGTGCAAGAGGGAGTTTAGATTGTATATTAGGAAAAAATTACTTCATGGAAAGGGTTGTCAAGCACTGGAATAGGCTGCCCAGGGAAGTGGTTGAGTCACCATCCCTGGACATATTTCAAAGATGTGTAGATGTGGCACTTGGGGACGTAGCTTAGTGACAGACTTGGCAGCCCTGGGTTAATGGTTGGCTGATGATCTTAGAGGTCTTTTCCATCCTAAGCAATTCTGTGATTCTAAGCCTACATGCTGCATTATCTCCTTTCACCTTTCCAGATAGCTGCCTCCAATCATGCACAGAAATCGTCCAATCACCTCCAGAAATCATGCACATAGAATTCCCTATTATTGGCATTGTTTAATCTCCTTCTTGTTTAATTAAATTTCTCCTGGGCTTTATTCCATCCCGTCTAACAGCAAAAAACTTGCTAAATGTGCTGCTGCCTGTTTCATGTATGTCTGAGGAACATATAACCTGCTTGGAGAAGCTGCACATGTGCTTCTCATGCTGTGTGGGTTATGGCACACAAATATATATTGTGTTTGTAGTGGGATGTAGTTGTAGAAACTGCTGAAAGCCTTTGGAATTCTTATAACTGTTTATTCATTCTTGTGTTTAGGAGTCAGTGACCTATAAGTGCTCATTATGAAGAGAGATCTGGTTTTCTTGGTGACTCTAATTAGCCTTGCCTTCCTGTCACTGCTAAGATCTGGATATCCTCAACACATTGCAGAGGAGTCCTGCTCTGTTCAGATTCTTGTTCCAGGCCTCAAAGGTAATGTGAAAGCCTACTCATTATTCCAATATTAATATTTTTGTTCTAACAGTCTCAGTTGCATAACTGACAGTTTTAACAGAGACAAAGAAGGTACCTCTCAGTTGTCCTCTTATTTGGCCCTGTTTGTAGCCTCCTTAAAAATGGAGTTTTAAGGTCCATAAGGTAAAGTTAAATGGTTCAGAGAATGCATGCCAGTTTCCCAGATTTTCTCATGATCACTAGTGCTTGTTACTCTTATTCATTGCCTGGTTGCTCTGTGTTTTTATACTGAGCAGTGGTACCTAAAAATTGTAACATCAAGCCCTACTTTATATCTGGAAAGGTTTTCATTTCCATTTTGCAATGTAATAGGAATTATTTTGTGTTTTCTTGTCTTATGTTTGTCTTCTTTGGATTTTTTAAAGCTCAAATACCTCTTAGAAGAAAGCAAACATTAGTTAGGTCTTTGGCATTTCTATAGTTTTTTTAAAAAGGCAACATTTTTACAGAATATGCCTCCAAACTCCTGCCAAAAGAAGGTGGTGTAATAAATTATTGATCTTTTCATAGGAAAAAAAGTATATCTTGCATAAGAAATCAGCCACTGGGAAGAATTAGCATTTTAAAGCAGCAGCATCCATTATGGTTGTTGAAATCCCAGCTCTGTTTAGTCAATAACAATAATTCCCCTTGAGAAGGCTATGACATTTCTGTTGAAATATAACACTTTTGAACACAGGGAAATACTTTTTAACTAAGGACAAAAACCCCCATGAAAACCATTAGTTTATCATCAACAATAAAATAAAAAAAAAGCATTGTGTAAGAACCACACAGGAAACCTTTCAGTTTTTCTTGTAATTATGCCTTGTAGTGTCACAAAACCCACCCAACCAGTACTGCTGCCATTAATCTTATCTGTACCAATCTGGGCTTTCCTGAGTTGCCTGAGGGCCACAGGATGGACTGCAGGCATTGCCTGTTGTGGTTAACTGATTGGGAAGGGTGAGGCTCAGTTCTGTTCTGCAGCTAAATTGTTCACACAGCTAAATTGTGAGCCCAGCTTGGCCAGGGGTTTGGCTGGGGGGTAAACTGCTCTCTCCAGGCACTGCCCAAATTGTCTGCAGCTGCCCTCTGCTTGGGGCAAGAGACTTGGCCTACAGGGATGTGGGCTGTGCTTGGCCAATTTGCTTTAAGAATATATTTATTTCTTAATATTTATTATCATTTTGTCTATTATTGTTGTTATTGTTATTATTTTTATTAATGCAGCTTTGGATGCCTGAACTCAGCCAAAAGCTGTTCTTTACTATTTACTTCAATAAGTGGCTTTTGATCTTAAAAATATGTATGACCTTCTGCAGATGTTCTTGTTAGAGAGAACAACACTATATCCAGGCCTTCTGAGGTTTAACTAAGGTTTGAGTAAAGTTGTTTAATTTGTTTGATATATTTGCTATGTAAAAGTGACTTACAGAGGAGAACACCACCAAGTTAAATATATGTTGTCCAAATTTGCATGAAAGATCAGTCAAAGGGTCAGATTTCACAGCCCTAAGCTTTGAAAATATTTTTCATATCAGAGAACTTGACAGGATGAGTTTTGTGGCTTCTTTGCATTGATTTTCTTATTTTTGTAATCAGTCAAAATTAGCATCTATGATTACCATTGTAATGCAATAATAATAATAATAATAATAATAATAATAATAATAATAATAATAATAATGTTGTTGTTGTTGTTGTTGTGCAACAAATGTTTATAAAGTGTGTAAACTGTGCAGGACCCTTTGGCAGATGACAATTCTGAGCCTGGAAACCAGAGAGAGGCCTGAAAGCCACTGTGTGTTAATGATTTCACTCAGTTTCATAAGATGTAAGCCTTGCAAAATTGAGAGTGATTGATGTACAAATTCAGTGAAGCACAAAATGACCTGATACAGACCTAGTTAACATGAAATCCCTAAAAAGCTTTCAGTGTTCCAAATATGCTGTCAGGGGGACTGGCTCAGAGAGGTGGTGATGAGATACTGCTGTCCCCCACTGGCATAACTCCAACCCGTTTCACTGGCCAAGGCTTCCTTTAAACTGAGCACACGTGTGGCCACGTGCCCAAATTCAGCTGCCATGGATCAGGATTTGCTCACTGCAGCTTTTAGATCTGCACCATCTCCTCCTCCTTCCCTGGGCTGCCAGCAACATCTCCAGTGGTGGAGAAATAGAGTTCCACACTGCTGCTGGGCATGGCTCTGTCAGAATCTGGGAAAAAACAGAGGCAGGGAAAAATGCAAGAAATTAGGGAGACCATGGGATATGTGAATGGCAGAGGATAGACACTTAAGAGGTAGTGCAAAAAGTGGAGCCCAAATGGGGTGATGAAGGAGAAAGTCATCAGGGAAAAGTACACAGAAGCAGGGGAGCATAAAGGAGGAATTTTAGAAGAACAGAAGGAAATAATAGGGGAAAAACAGAGGAAGAAGAGCTTAAGAATCAGAGTGGAGAGACTGGAAACTAAATAAATGTAAAATGACACAAAATCAATTAAGATCCCACAGAGTAAAAGAGAAAATCAGAAGGGGCATGAGAGGAGAATGGAGGTGGAAATGGATGAAGAAGAAGGCTACTAAAGACGCCAAGAATAGTAAAAGCACAAATGAGATTAAAGTTGGCAGTTTAGGTTTTAGGGGCAGGTTTTGGTGGTTTGTGGTTTGGTGGTTTTTCTGTTTGGTTGATTTTTTGGAGTTTCTTTTTTTGTTTGTTTTGGTTTTGAGGTTTTTGTATGTTTGGGGTGTTTTTGTTTTGGTTTGATTTTTTGGTGGATTTTCTTGCTTTGTTTGTTTTTGTAGTCATTTTGGTGGGGTTTTTTTAGGGGGACAGATTTTGGTAGGTTGGTTATTTTTTTAACTCAAGAGTTTAAAGGAGTAAGATGAAGAGTGTAAGGGGAAAAACCATGGCTTTGAGAATACAGACAGCAGACTGAATCATGTTTTAGAAAGCCAGCAATATTAATAATAAGAAAAGTGTGCTGTGTCTGAAAAAGCAATGGATGATGAAGCCTCTCTACACAGCTCCCTCATATTCTTCCTAAAGTCCAGTTTCTTTTGATAAGCACATGAAATTAAAGTTACTACTATTGTGGAGAAAAAAAATAACACAGAACAGTCCTTCAAAACTTAAATTCTCAGCTTGCCATCTTGTTTTGTCTCCCTTCTAGAGTCCAAATCAGGAGTTGTCTTAATAGTCTCAATGATGTTCAATACATAAAAAAGTTAATGCTATGTTAGAAAACCCAATTTTTTTACACTCACACTTGATGCATCTACTCACATGGGGAATATGATGCTTAATAGCTCACATAGTTTGGCAAGGCTAAGTTTCTTTTAAGAGTATGGGGCATCTGAGCACTGTGGAGCACTACTGACATCTCACCCTGTCTCAGCTGTATAGACAATGCTGCAGCGTGCTGACAAGGAAAGTACTGTTTCCTGCAGTGGGGTTGGAGCAAATATCCATGGAGGGATGCAAGAAGTGCAAGTGCTAAGGGACTGTGGCTAGTGGATGAGGCCACAACAGATCAGTCAGGTAGGGACCATAATGCACAGATCCCAGCCTCCTGCTCTGGAGGGACTTGGTTGTAGATCAAGGGACTGGATACCAGAAAGGAGGCACAGGGGTGTCTTTCTTTATTTCATGAATCAAGAAGTTAAACATTATTGGTTTTTGGTGAAAAATTAAATTGATTGTCTTGACAGAAAACTGTTTTGTTGCCCATGACACCTGCACAGGCTTTACTTCCTCAATTTGCACAATGCTCAGGGTACAACCAGCAAGAATAGGGACTTACACAAGGCAAAGCTGTGCTGTACCACTGATCAGTTCCTCTTGGCCAAGGTCCTGCTCCTTAAAACAGCTGATAAGAAAAAAATGTCAACTGGTCCGTAGCTGGGGCTGTAATGGAGCAGTCTCCTCCTGGAGAAAGTTTTTAAAACACCCACACTAAGGAATGCAGTGTCATCGTATTATAAGAATAAATGCAGGCAAGTGTAATGGCCTGAAGCAAGAGTGATCTATTTTATTGATCCCTAATGCACAGCTTTCACTCTGAAGAACGTGTAAAGCAATAGGCTGTAATAGCCTGCTCTCAGCCTCCAGAGAGCAAGGGAAAGTCATTGTCAGGATTTATCTTTGGGAAGGAAAGAACTCATAGCCAGCCCTGAGGGGTGAAAGGCAATCATACAAAGCCTATTGGTTACTTGATAATAAAAATGTGACGTTCCCAAATGTGCCAAATTATAGCCTGTTTCATACTAACAATATTATTCACTGGGGCTTATGTGAAGTTTGTCCTCATTAAGGTCAGAGAATGGCCTATTTTTGCATGTCTGAAGGCAGGGAAGATGGTCTGGAGCAGCCTGAAGAATGAAAATATAACAGATGGAGGGCTGAGTTCAGCTCACAGCCACCTAGGTCTACAATAAAGAGAGAGATTTGGAAAGAGAGCTGGAGGCTGCATATTTGAAATGTGCCATGGTGTGACATGTTTTTACATGTCATCTCTGTGACTCCTCTCTGAACCACATCTGCCAGCTATGCCAGAGATGCCAGCTTGTGGGCTGCATGATAACCACTGACTTTCCTGCTGTGGTGCTCCCATCAGCTTCCTGGAGAGCAGCTAATGTCCACTCTCTTCCATAGAAAAACAGTGTTGGGATATCATATGTGCTGTGCTAACTCTGGGTTTTACATACCAACACTTTATTTTCTGTGAAAGCCATAGAACTTTCTTCTCCTTTCTCATGCAAATCTTGTTTTGTCAAGGTGGCTGTATAAATAATTCTTTAACCTTCTGTTTGTCAGAGGTTTTAATTTCATGTCAATGGCAGACTACAGTGGTAGTGTAGCTATAGTGGGCAAAACAAGCTAAGCATCCCCAAATTTTTAATGAAAGGCACTAGGGAGGCTAACACTTTTTACAGAAAGTGATGTTTAAATATGCTGAATATAATGATGTACCACAAGCTATGTGCGTGTAAATACACTACATAGTGGTTCATACTTCAGAGATTAAAAAGCACAGTATATAACTGGGTATATGAAGTAGGGACTTAATGTTTTCATGCTTAAAACTGGCCCTCTAATGATGGATGTAGCAGTGCCTTCTTATAGGCCTCAAAAATGGCATTTTTTTTCTTTTAATTTGAGGTCATAGTTAAGCCATTTTCACTTGAGACTTAAGGACGTCCTTAGCAGAGGCTTGGAAAGAGTTTGGTTAACACAGAAGTTTATGTGCTAAGTTGGGGACTGATTCTGAAGCTTCTGCTTCAGTGAATTGTGCTGTTGGCTTTTTGAAGGTCAATGATATAAGTAACATCCACAAAACTAGACCTGTTGTATGAGACTTCAGTAATGTATTGACAGGGTTTTCCAGTGTCTGCATCAATTGAAGAAAAATCTGTTTTCTGTCAGTCAAGTAAAGCTGTTAAATCAGATCACATCTGCTTCTATTTTTTTCACTGGAGAGAATGGCATTCTTGTCACGGCTGCTAACAGAAAATAGTCCTGGTTTAATATGATTCTTCTTTTTATTTACTTTTGTATCAACAGGGGAGGCTGGAGAAAAGGGGGAGAAAGGTGCCCCAGGTCGTCCAGGCAGAGTTGGACCTCCAGGAGAAAAAGGTAACTTTGATAAAGAAGATATTTTGGAAGTAATTCCTGAGAAAATGCTGCTTTTTCTTGTGAGATGATGAGGATGGGGCTCCTTGCTTCCTTAACTGGGTGACCTTGGCCATTTCTGTTTTGTGCTGTTGTGATTTAACCCCAGCCAACAGCTCAGCCCCACATGACCACTCAGTCACATCCCCTGGTTTGGATGGGGGAAAGAATCAGAAGGGTAAAAGTGAGAAAACTTATGGGTTGGGATAAAGACACTTTAATAGGGAAAGCAAAGGCCATATGCACACAAGAAAAGCATAACAAGGAATGAATTCAGTGCTTCCCAAGGGCAGGCAGGTGTTCAGCCATCCCCAGGAGAGCAGGGCCCCATCACACATAATGTGACTTGGGAAAACAAACACCATCACTCCAAATGTCCCCCTGTTCCTTCTTCTTCCCCCAGCTTTACACACTGAGCACAATGCCAAACCTTAGGGAATTTCCCTTGGGTCAACTGTCCTGGCTGTGTCCCCTTCCAGCCTCTTGTGCACTCCCAGCTCCTCACTGGTGGGGTGGGGTGATGAGCAGAAAATGCCTTAACCCTGTGCAAGCACTGTTCAGCAATAATGAATGTTTCTGTGTTATCAACATTGCTTTGGTCATACATCCCAAATATAGCACCCTCAGAGCTACAATGATAAAAATTAACTTAATTTAATTTAGCCAAAACCAGTAAAATTATATGCACTTCTTTGTAGACTAAGTATTATCTTCTGGTTAAAAAGATATATTTTGGAAATTAAAAAAAAAAATCTCAATTTTTTAAAAAGGTCTCTGTGAAGAAAGGCATCATAATGTCTCCTTCAAAATTTGCTTTCTGCTAATGAAAACCTCATATTAGATCAGAGGGGAAAAATTCACAAGGCTCAATTTTTTTGTTTCTTTTTTTCTTGTGAATTTGAGCACTCACAACATCTTAATTAAAACCATTGAGGGAAGGCAGTAAGCCATAATAGGCAAAGATGAACATGAGTGTTCCCACATTTTATTGGATATGGGGAAATGGTGATAAATTTGTTTGCATTGTAGTTCAAAAATATTTTGAGCTCTTGAGAAGAATGGTGCTCAACAGTATTCAGTTATGCAGCTGAGAGAAACATAGCACTCTGTCTCGCAGAAAATTCTGTTTTTTCACATTTGTTTTCCTCCTGAAGCAAGGAGGAAATTTGACCTTCATAAGTTTTCCAGGAGGTTTGTGTTCTGAAAGGTTCAAATTAGCAGGAGTCAAATCCTTTGATTTCAATATTGAAATTAAAGATTGACATTCCTGTCATTAGAAGGTTGGAGTTAGTTTTACTGAAGTGAGTTTACAATCTTTCTTTCAAAGCAACTGTAAAGATAATTTATACTTCCTTGTGATGATGCATGATCCATTATGTTGTTCCTTTAGGCATTTACAGAAGTCTGATACTGATTACCCTGGGACCAAAACCCATAGCTAGAGCTCTTCCTCCTACAATACATTGAAAAAATTATAACTTCCATGAGGGGTGTGTGTGTTCAGTCAATGTATTTCCTTTATGTAGATTTACTTTCAAGGATGACTCTTAGAAAAAAAATGTTGGAAACTAAAATTTTGGCTCTTGTAAGGCAATACCAACTGAAGTGTAGATGACAGAATATTTTAGGTTAAACAGTTGTCAAGAGCTCATCTAGTCCAATCTCCTGCTTTAAACAGGGCAGACTTCAATATCAGAGCAGATTTCTCAGGTCCTTGTCCAGTAGACTTTTGAAAATCTCCAAGGATGGAGATTCCACATAAATTTTAATCAGACTGTTTCACTGGTGTCATTGTGAAAGACCTGTTGTAGTTTGTAATCAAGGGCATCTTTCCCTTTCTCTGTGTGTCTCTGAGAAGAAAGGCTGCATCTTCTCTAGAAACTGCTTGTAAGTAGTGGAAGACTGCAATTAATTCCCCCCCCTTACCTTTCTGTATTCCAAACTAAATAAAACCATCTTTCTCAGCTGGACTTCAGTTTGCTTCTCATGTATGAGGGCCCAAAAGTCTCTGGGCCCTCTAAGGCAAAGAAGTTTTTTATCCAGCCATGGGCCAGACTTCATCAAAGTGTCTCAGGTGAAGAACTTAGGGTCTTGCTGAACCCATGATATTCCTGCCAATGCATTTCTGTAGCTTGTCCAGCACCTCCTGACTGGCAGGGCCGCCCTCCAATGCATCAACCATTCCTGCCAGCATGGAGCATCTTCTA
Source organism: Molothrus aeneus (assembly GCF_037042795.1). Lineage (NCBI taxonomy): Eukaryota > Metazoa > Chordata > Aves > Passeriformes > Icteridae > Molothrus > Molothrus aeneus. The sequence goes on along the minus strand of NC_089648.1, from coordinate 81,049,919 downwards.
CTTCTTCCTCCCTTTCAGCAGTGAAGGACTCCCTAGCAGCTGCTGGTTAGACTTTGGTAGCTATGCAGCAGCACCAGCTAGCCCTCTCAGCACCCCTGAATGCCTTGTGGGCAGGACCATGGGCCCATGTACATCCAGGGGAAGCAGTCCCTCAGTCAATTGTCAGCTGCCACGAGTAGCTTGTCCTCCCCAGATATTTGCTACCAGACGTGCAGAACTGGGAGGCCAGAGAGCAGCCCTTGCCAGCAGAAACAAAGGCAAAAAAGCCCTAAGTGCCTCAGCCTTCTCTGTGTCCTTTGGCATGAGATTGTCTTGAAAACTTCTTCAGAACCCCTCTCATCACGCTGTCCTGCATTTTTCTATATCTTGGCATATTGTCATGTCACTTCAAAATGCTTTGTCCCTCTGAGATGTGGAAGTACTCTTTTTCAGTCAGGGCAATCATAATGTGGCATTTCATTTATTTATTTTCTACTGTAAAATTGCTTTTGTTTCAAAAATAGTTCTCATAAGGTAGCTTGATTAATGCTAATAACAGTGGTAATTTTCTAGTTTTTCTTACCTGCAAAAGTCCAAATTCTGATGAGGCTGAAAGAAGAAACACTGAAGTGGAAACACAGTACGAGAAAACATAAATGAAACAGAAAAGAGATTAAAGAAGATTGAGTACTAATGCATGCTGTATCAGTATTTTTCCAGGTAGTACTTTCATCTAAACAGGCAAAAATTCTTACTGCTTCTGTAGCAACATATTTTTCTGCTTTCCTTTTTGCATACAGAAATTTCTACAAACAAGCTCTTGTTTAAAGTATGTCCTAATTAACTAGTCATTTCATTAATGCTGTACATTTTGTAGATATTTGTCTTAATCAACTCCTTCCCACAAATGCTTTGTCAAAGAAAATAACACAGATACCTTAAAAACAATTTGGATTATATGGCACCACTTTTCATCATGATACTACATCCAGTACACTTTGAATGTCACAGTGTTGACTGGATAAGCAAACAGACTTCACAGATGTAACTTCTGGTCTATGGAAAGGACACAGAAGAATATCCAACTTTGACCTGGAAAAACCTTTCAGTCTCCTGACCTTTTAGTCTCTGGTTAACCTCCACAGATTGTGTGTAATGTGCAGACCTGTAGCTGAGTTCATGCATAAATACTTTTCTAGACTCTCAAGCTGCACGAGACTGAGTACATTCTCTTCCAACAGACCAAGGATTTTCCTATTTCTAATCCAGAAGATGGAACATTCAGACAAAAGTAAAATATAACAATATGTTTGACAAAAATAATCATTCCTTCACTTTGCATTTGCCCCTAAAACCACCCACAGACAGCAGCCCTGCTTCTATGCAGTAGTCTGTTGAATTTGAGTCAGTGTGTAAGCATGTGTTCAACCCCTTGTATTTATCTTGGAGCCTGATAATTTTGTCTTGGTCTAATATTTGGCTCCTTCTGTTGATGCAAGCTGGTAAATTCCATTTTCTTTTTCTCCTCTTTGAGTAAGTGATGGTTTACATGAGGGAGAAACTGTAAGCCTTCTGCCACATTTGTAGAGTTTTCTACTCTTGGTCTTTACATCATGAAATCACGCTAATCTTTTTTCTTTTATTTTTTTCTTTCCTCTTTCTTTGTTTCATTTTTCTAGCAAGTTCATCTAGGAAAATGTACTTAGTTTCTTTGAACTTCATAGATATATAATAACCATAAAATAGCTTACAAAAGAAACTATCTTCTTATGGAATATTTGACCTGAACAGCTCAAGATCAGAAAGTGCTGCAGATGTTTTCATCAGATCTTTCCTCACGATATTTTCAGATTTTGGTAACTCAGAAAAATTAAAAATTAGAACTTTCTGGTGCTTACCTGAAATTAATATTGTTCTGACTGTACTGATGCTTCAGGGTGACATCAGAGATACTGATGTCTTTGGGTGCTGATTAAGGTTAAATTCCACTTACTTTCCTCATTGCTTTTAATTAATTGTATAGGTCAATTATGATGCCTGGCATGTCAGCAGAATATAAAACTGTGTTGGCCTTATGTAAAGCATGGGGCAAGGGGTCGAGTACAATGGCTGTTTCAGGTTAAAGCACTGTAAGTTTTGGGCTGTGAAGTTCACAGAATTAACTTTCCCACTGGCATTGATGGCTGTACTGCGCTCTCCCATGTTAGGAGTAAACTCAGTTTTTTAACTGCGTCCTGGTGCACTCTGTGAGGCCATAACTTCCATGTTTTCAAATTCCACACAGGCAGTTCTGTAACAGTACCATTCTGTGAATATTCCCAGAATGCCTTACAGCAATCAAAGTAAGGAGGGCAAAGTGGATTTACACTTGGAATGGAACATTAAAGGAACAGTACATTAAAATTATGTTCTTGAAGATATTTCAATTGTCTTAGAGCCATAACCATTTAAAATGTATACTATTTTAGTATTTTAATTTCAGCCTTTATACATTGTACTTAATTTATATTCAACTATAATGGTACGTGATACAGTCTCACATACTGTTCTTGGGCTTGGAACTCAATTGTCTCTACCTTTGCAGTGTTAACACAGTGATTTTGACTTTTGCCAGCTAACACTTTCCCAGGTGTATTTTGGGAGCCAACACAATGAGCAGCTTGCAAGATTATCTTGGCTTGAAGAGTAAGACAATTTAGTATCATGAGGTGTCCCATTCTTGACTACCTGGTTCCCACTGCCAGGGAATAATCCCAGGCATTTAGTTTACTAATACAGCCACAGCCTCTTAAGTAGAAGAGAAGACTCATTAATTTAACTGGATTGGAGCCAGAGTGCTCAGTCATTTGTATAATCAAATTCTAAAAAGAGGTAATAATATCTTAATTTATATTTTATTATTATTGATTGCTCATTAATATGTAATCAATCAATCCTTTGCATTTCTGAGTCAATTTCTACATGAATTTATTGCTCGCTGAGGAGTGCTGCAGGCAGTATTCCATATAAAAGTCCTGACATTGACAGCTGTGAATTCACAAAGTGGGTATCTGGTTCAAAACTGTCTTTCAGTTCCACCTGATCTCAATAGGATTTTGAGAAAATACTGCTAAACTGAGTGGGCAAAAAGGTGGCAGATGGGCTTCAATGTAAATAAATATATTGCCTGGGGAAATTAGGGATGCATGATTTAATCCATACTTAAATGATGCCAAAACCCCTAACTGTCACTTAAAACTCAAGGACTGCTCTGAAGTCATTAGCAAGAGTCCCAAGGCCAACAGAACACTGCCCATCATCACAGAAGGATGACAAAAGGACAAAGGACAAAACAGGAAGCTTCTTTTGCAGCTGATCTTGTTCTGTACAAAAGCCTGACATGCACTGTCTCAAGAATGTTCTTCTGGCCTTTGTCTCTCAAAAAGGACTTGAGAGGTAAGAGATGGGCACCAAAAATGTGAAAAAGAGGAGCTGCCTCTTAAGGAGAAACTGGACAGACTGAGACTCTTGTATCTGTACAGAGTAGTCTGAGGAGGTTATAATCAAGATTACAGAATCACCAGATCCCATTGTGCCTGAACTAGGAGGCCCTCTCTGAAGCTGCTGGGGACAGATCCAGCAATTTCACCTGCAGATAGTGGCTGTGGTTGTGGGATCTTCCTGGACTGCACCTTCTGCTGCCATCACAGGAAAAAAGTTTTGGGCTAGAGGGACCACTGGTTTGAAGAAGCTTGGTAATATGTTGTTAACATAATTCTAGTGAGATAATGTTTCATGAGGGCGCTTATTTGTCTTTGCTTGCCTCCAAATAGAAACTCCTCCATTCAGGAATGTACTGTACTATTTTCACTTTGGCTTTGAATGTACTTTTACATACTTTAAAGATTTCTGCTGCCACTCTAGATTGGATTTTTTTCTCACTAGCTTTAGTTTCCTTTGCAAATTTTCTAACTATTCTGATTATGATACCTGTCTAACATGAGTGGGACAGATCCCTACTCAGAGGTGTTTATTTTTCCATTGCCTACGGTGGGAGTTTAGATAAATATCTTAGACTAAAACCCCGAACTTTAGGGTGGCTAATGCTGGATGAAATTGATTTGCCCCAGCTATATAAAATGCCTCCTGTGCTTATGCACTGTTTGTTCATATAAGAATATCTGTTTAACATTGTTGGTGACACAGATGGTGGGATCGAGTGCACCCTCAGCAGGTTTACCAACACCACCAAGCTATGTGGCTCAGTCAATGTGCTGGAGGGAAGGAATGCCACCCAGAGGGACCTGGACAGGCTTGAGGTGGGCCTGTGAAGTTCAACAAGACCAAGTGCAAGTTCCTGCATCTGGGTTGGGGCAATCTCAAGCACAGACTGGGCAGAGAATGGATTGAGAGGAGTCTGGAGGTGAAGAATTCGGGGGTGTTGGTTTAAGAGAAGCTCAACATGAGCTGGCCATGTGCCCTTGCAGCGCAGAAATCCAACCACATCCTGGGCTGCATCAACAGCAGCATGGGCAGCAGGTTGAGGGAAGTAATTCTCCCACTCTACCCTACTCTCCATGAGAGCCCTGGCTCTGGGACCCCCATCATAAAATGGACATGGACCTGCTGGAGCAAGTCCAGAGGATAGCCACAAAGATGATCAGAGGTGGATGGGACACCTCTGCCTTGAAGACAGGCTGAGAGAGTTTGTCTTATTCAACATGCAGAAGAGAAGGCTCCAGGGAGACCTTAGAGCCTCTTCCAGTAAAGGGGATCTACAAGAAAGCTGGAAAGGGCATGTAATAATAGGACAAAGAAGAATGGCTTTAAATTGAAAGTGGGCAAGTTTAGGTTAGATATAAGGAAGAAATTATTTACTGTGAGGATGGTGAGACCTTGGAACAAGTTTCCCAGAGAAGCTATGGATTCTCCATCCTTCAAAGGGTGTTCAAGAGCATGTTGGATGGGGCCCTGAGTAACCTGGTCTTGTGGAGGGTGTCCCTGCCCATGGAAGGGGGTTGGTACTAGATGATCTTAAAGGTTGCTTCCAACTCAGCTCATTTCATGATTCTATGATAAGATGTAACTTCTTGTAGCCACCGACCGAGAGTAAGTTCCTCAGTAATTGGTGGTTCCTTCACCAATCGCTGACCTTCATTAGTGTGGATAACTTATATATTTCAGTGTAAAGCAGTTCTGTAGTCTGTTGAAATATTTGGAATTTTCTGATTTCCAGTTGCCAATAGTTTTTTAAAAATGAAGTGTCCTAAATGCAGATTACTACTATAGCATCATTATATCCTTTAAAAATATAATTCTCATTCAAGTCAGGCAATCTATTTGCATTGGGAATGCTGACTGCTGCAAGACTATTGAGGTGTACTGGGGGAAAGACTTTTTAATCTTCATCTATATATTATGTTCTCTTCCAAAGTATCCTCTGCAGATTGCTGTTAAAGATGGCACTAGATTCAAGAGGCCTTTGGTGTGGTTTGGTACACTTCTACTTTCCTTGTTAGGTAGGTGTCTGTGATGTCCTCTATGTCAAATCATGGATTTGATTTGTCTTAAAATCCTTAAGTTTGGAAAGAAAACTACTGCTCTCTTCTTTTTAACATGATTCAATTAAATTTTTCTGTGACATGGTGAATTTGCATTTCTGCTAGATTTGTCTTTTTGATGCATTTTTATTTTTGAGGTAGTTTTATACCTTCTTGTCTCTTCCAAATAATCCTGATGAGACTGCCCATATTCTGTGACCCCCATTTATAGTATGGCACAGAGTGCAACCCATCATTTTTTCACTTGTTTTGCAGCCCACCATTCATCTCTGGAATTTTATTTCTTCACTTGTTTGTGGGCCTGAAAAAGCCACCAAGAAGATAATTTAGAATTTCTTTCTCTTCAGTTCCTTCCCAAATCCTTTAAATCTTCTATAATTGGTTCCAATGTATGCCACCTTCATCTGAGACATGTCAGATGACTTTCTTCTATTCTTTATTCACTCTTTGTGTTTGATTTCCTATTTCTGGTCTATGGAGACTTAATTTCTTTTATTGTCCCCATTTCTTTCCAGCTATCACTTCCCAATTTCGTTAAGACTCCTCAGATTGCATTTTTGACAACCATAGGGCTACTAAAAAGGGCTTTACAAAAGGTATTAAAACTTCTGAAACCCTCAAGGCAGATGTGTTTCTCTTGAAACTTTGTGATTTATTCTGCAGAAGAAGCAGAATAAGCAAGCCCCTGGAGTGGAAGCAGGGGTTAGTCACTGTAAGAGAAACCCAAATGTGAACAATTCTTTTAATGAGGAAAGGAGATTTAATGTATGTCTTCATTGCTCAAGATAACACACCTTCCTTTTACTTCTGAGCAGAGCACATGGGTTTTACTGGCTGTGACTGAGAAGCAGTTCATTTTCTAGGCAATTTCTACAAGAAAGAAAGTGAAATAATTTTATGTATTTTATTTTATTTACAGATTAGATCAATGAGTTTATTTAATTTCAGGTGTAACAGCCTGAAAAGAGAAAGAATTCAAACATCTGATAATCTTTAATGTGGTAATCCCAATTCAATAATATGCAAAGCAAGAGACATCATTTTCAGAGCAACTTGATAAACTGATTGCAAGCTGGTACTTCCAGTAGGAATAGATAAGAGAAATATATTTTTGTTTTCTGGTGAAAGCCTGTGTCCAGTAGTGCCTGAATTTGATACTTGTTAGAAACAAAGGGAAATGATTGATTGCAGGACTTGCCAATAATGAATCAGACCAACAAACCACACACATTTAGCTTCTCTCAGTTCAGAGGAAATGGTTTCTTTCTGGGACAAGGGTTGCTTGAGACTTCATGGAGTAATAGATATAACATCTCTTTGGCCAGCAGTGACCAGTTTATATTCTGAAAGTTGTTATTGATTTCACCTTAAGTTAATGGTAATGACAAAATGGGTAATAAAATTATCCAGCTTTCAAAAATACATATGTCTGTCCAGATGCAGTAGCAACGGGGCAGCAGATCTTCAGTTGTCATGGATCCACAGCTGAGGCTGAGCTGTGACAGTTTGCACGAGTCCAGTTGCTGGATCCCTCTGGTGGATTTTCCTGCTAGCTTGTCTCATTGTTTCCTTGCACCTGTGTAGTAGACCAGAGCACAGCAGATGTTGCTTTCAGCAAAGAAGCAGTCTTTTCAACAGGCTTTGAAAACCACTTCATAAATATTTCCTAAAGCAGTTTTGGGCTTAGATTTCTGCAGGATGGGAGCTTCAGCAGGCATTCATCCCTGCAGTCCCTCCATACCCGCTCTCCTCTAACAGTGTGGTACAGAGGGAAACCTACCTCATATGACAGTATTTATACTGTATAAATTAGTCATTAAGCCCAACGCCAGCCCTCAGTTACAGCGGAATCACTGTCTGAGATGAAATGTCTGTTGTGCTTGGATCCTTTAGGTCTTCTCAACTCCATGATAGTTTTAATCTGCTGATCCATGTTTGAATGCAACAATCCTCTGTATTTTCAACATAAATCTGTCATGATCCGCTGAAAGAAGTTTGGAAAAGCTTTTCTAGTGGTTTTCAAACAAGAACTGTTGACAATTACACCTTCATGCCTTGTTAATGTCAATTGTTTAGCAAAGATAAAATCACTCTCTAGGTTGCTGTATATAAGTTCTTCACAAGGCTTGAGCTAGACCTCTGGAGTTCAATGAATATTTGGGGTATAGAATTTGTTCATTTTAAAAACTGATATTGCAAACATAGTAGAATCTGAATTAATCAGACTACATTGCTACCTTGTGCCTTTCATCCTTCTGTCATTCTTCTGTATAGGAGAAATGGGGGACAAAGGACAGAAAGGCAGCATAGGACGTCATGGAAAAATTGGTCCTATTGGTTCAAAAGGTAGGTTTAATTATATTTCTCCATTTGTGTTTCAGGTGAAAAATGTGTGATCATTTATGTTTGAGAAAAGTTTAGCCATTGAAAAATGGCTAACAACTCTCACAGTTTACCTTAGTAGGAATTTTCTCACACTGTAGTCAGCCAGGTCGCTGAGATTTCTCAATCAGTTACCTTTGCTGTGAAATCAGCATATTTAGTCCTAAAGTACTGTGAGTATCCTGGTTTGAGGATAAATAAAGAACTTTGCACTGTCACACAAGTGTGGACAGTTAAAGAAGATGGGAAGGTGTGCTGTACTTTGGCAGACTTTTAAGAGTTAGAAGATGTCTTTTCTTATGTTGACTACTCCATAGGCTTCCTATGTGATACTGGTTAAGTCATTTGGACTAGCGTTTACCTAATAATCTAGATCATGATTCAAAATTTAGGGAAATCCAGCCTTTTTCCCTCTACAGCATCTGAATTTACTGGTTCTGTGAAGTTTATGAATGTCAAGAAGTGAATATTGGTGCATATTATTTGGGTTCGAGTTTCATAGCTATGGCTGGCCTTTATTGTGGAATGACTGGGACAGAAAAATCTTTATTTTTGCTTGGGCATATTTCTACTTTCCACGTTTGAATTTTACTAGTGAAAAAATAGATAAATGCTAAATGAACTAGTGACAGAAAAGGCAGCATTAACATTATGTTATTTTTCATGTCTTCAGGTGAAAAAGGAGATAATGGTGACATAGGACCACCAGGTCCTAATGGTGACCCAGGTAATCCATAACACACCTTGTTTATGTGAAAGACATCACAAAAATACATCTGTTTACATACTGGGGGAAATAATGAATTATTTTTTTCATTAGAACTGTAATATTTCACTGTGATATTTTCAAATGGTTTAAAATAATTGAAGTTGCAGCAGTTGCTGGACTTGTAGTGTATATGCTAAAACAGTACCTTATACTTTCTCTGAGGAGTAATCTCTCCAGAAGCCTGATGGAAACTGAAGTCAGACTGTCTGTAGCATTCATTACCAGGGCAATGGGACGTCTCTGCATATCTCTCTTTGTCTTCCAGTCAACACAAAGGAGCAGGTTGGATGCTCTTGCTCATTCATGGATTATAGTTATAGGAGCAGGAGATTGTCAAGAATACAGATCACAGAATGGGTCAGGTTGGAATGGACCTCATTGAGTCAGCTGGTCCAACCTCTGCTCAAGCAGGGTAATCCCGGAGGACATGGCTTGGGATTGTGTCCAGACAGTTCTTGAATATCCGCAGGGATGGAGACTCCACAACCCCTCTGGGCAATCTGTTCCAGTGCTCAGTTACCCCACACAGTAAAGAAGTTCTTCCTCATGTTCAGGAGGAACTTCCTGTGCAATGTACAGTTTCTGCCCATTGCCTCCTGTCCTATTGCTTGGCACCACCAAGCAGAGCCTGGCTCAGTCTTCCTGTCACTCTCTCTTCAGATTCTTATATGGAGGTGCATGGATCTTCCAGAGGTGTAAAATGTTCTAGGAAAACAGCCTAGCATAAGTGCAGGCCTTGCAAGAGTGGCAGGTTTGGATTGGACTGAATTCATCCCTTCCTGGCAGAGTGCATTGGGGATGCACAGATTAGATTTCTCATAAGAACATAATTTGTCACTGTAATTCTTGAGCCAGCGTGCTGTGCACCGGGCCAGCGTGCACAGTTTTGCAGGGCAGGTACCCTGTGCTTAGACTGACTTACAAAACTGAGCAGAGTAACTGGGTAGTCCAATGCAGATTTTTATAATTACATACAGAACTGCAAACTGTAATAAACGCCAACAGTAATTGATCCTCATTTTGAGATTTGTGGCCAGAGATGTAACAATTATTCTTTTAGTATTCACATTCAGATTATCTTTGTCAAACCTATACCCTAATTTGGGTTAATAGACTATTATCTAGTGTCTAATTTTATGGTCAGAAGCATTGTAAATTCTGTACTTTCAAAAACACAGACCTTCATTTTGCAGGTAATTATGTGCAATATGTGCTGGAATTTTGGATCTGCTGGGATATATTCCTTATAAAGAACTTGCAAACAATGTTTTTGCTGTGAAAGAAATCATTGAGAAAACGAAGGAAATAATTTTACTGAAAATGGGAATTTTTGGAAAATGTTTTTAGTTAAAAAATATTGTGGGTGTTTTGCAGAGAATATCTATCTGTGTTTAGGTTAGCGCTAATTATTCAGGATGGAAGATTTGGAGGAAGTGAACTGATCTGTTCTGCACAGGCCCAGACACCCCTGAGAATCATATAATGGTGCAGGGTAGTGAAGGCTCTAATTTTCTGTCTGTTACTTGTAAGACAGCTTTCTCCAGAGCTGCCATGCTGGGTCTTTTCATAAAGATGTTGAGATAATTGTTGAAATTAGGTAGCTTTTGATTTTGCGTGTATCTATATCATTTCACAGGCATCCCTTGTGAGTGCAGTCAGCTAAGGAAGGCTATTGGTGAAATGGATATTCAAGTAGCCCAGCTGACGACAGAACTAAAATTCATAAAAAATGGTAGGTTAATTTTATATAACTACGTTCCTTTCTTTTTGCCCCATTTTATCGGTGTAATCGCTCGTAAAGAGTGCCACCGTTCCACCTCTGATTTGTGAAGCTGTTTTGGGGTGTGCAGTGACTTGGTTTATAGAAATGCGAGTGCTCACTTTTCAGCACTGCCCTCCCCCGCAGCTGTCGCCGGCGTGCGCGAGACCGACAATAAGATCTACCTGCTGGTCAAGGAGGAGAAGAGGTACAAGGAAGCCCAGCTGTACTGCCACGGACGAGGAGGGACGCTGAGCATGCCCAAGGATGAGACTGCCAACAACCTGATTGCCTCGTACATCAACCAAGCTGGGCTCACCAGGGTCTTCATTGGGATTAACGACCTGGAGAAGGAGGGGAATTTCGTCTACTCCGACCGGTCACCCATGCAGACCTTCAACAAATGGCGCAGCGGGGAGCCCAACAACGCCTACGACGAGGAGGACTGTGTGGAGATGGTGGCCTCTGGGGGCTGGAATGATGTTGCCTGTCACATTACCATGTATTTCGTGTGCGAATTTGACAAAGAAAATGTCTAAGCTGCTCTGCTCTTTCTCTGTTTTAAGAAAAATGTTTAAGACGGTGGTACAAGTTCCTCCAAGTTTATAGATTACAAGTGAAGTTTTGCAAGTATTTGGTGTCGGAGTTGTACAGCTGTAAATACAGTTTAGGTATTTCAAATATCAGAATTTACCCTTCAGAAGGGAAGAGCAGTAATAAGGAATAGCTTGGTTGGCTTTTTTATATATAGGAAAATATATGTGTTTAGATAAAAATGTACTTTGGGGCTAAATTTTGCCCTTACAACACTTAACAACTGTGATTGCGTGACTGTAAGGGAAGGCAGAATATGGCCTCTAGTTGTTAGAATGGTAAGAATTAGATTCCTGATATTCTTTTATCTTAGTAAAATTTGTAGTTATAAAACCTAATAACTTGTAGTGCTACAGGGATGTTTTGGCAACAAAACGTATTTTGTATACTCCAGTTAATAAGTACAAATATTACTGTTGTTTTTTTGAATGTTACAACGTTTGTTGTTTTTTTTTTTTTAAACTGGCCAAAGCAAACCAAAAGTCAAGATTCCTACCAATTTTGTAATGTTTCTTCATTAAACTGTTCACAGATGTATGACCAAAAAGCATTTAAGTCATTTAAGGAAACTGAATTTTAGTGCTGTGGGAGGAAAAAGTCTAGTGAAAGGTGTCCCTGCCCATGGCAGGGGGTTGGAACTAAATAACCTTTAAGGTCTCTTCAAACCCAAACTATTCTATTATTTCATAATTCTATGTTATGAAAATTCTTATAATTTAGTACTAAGAGGGTTTCCATCCAGATGGTGTTTTGGGGTTGGCTAAATGTAAAAGTAACAATTTGATTTTCTTCATTCCTCAGTTGAAAATGATTCAGTGCATGAAGTATTTCAGGCCCTAAATAATTTCCTAAAGTAAATGTTTCACATTTCTTTAAGATAATCTTGGTGCATCTTGTTACAAAACAAGCAAAAATACCAGCCCTCCACAATTTAAGGCAGACTTCATATATATGCAATATGCTCATGAAAACACATTAGGGATCAATTCCTTTTAGTAAGAAAACAGCTAACATGTTTACCCAGATTGTTAAAACAATCCCCTGAAAAGCAGAAAAGTTTTCAAAATTTTCCTGTGTATATAGCAGTAATAAATAACTTTGCACAAATAATTTATGTACCAAATTTACAATTGCATGTGATGGAAAATTAAAAAAAAACCAAAACAACCAGCATAATTTCACAAAATAATTGATGAATTACTTTAAATCTTTCCAGGAGCCAGTTGCATGCCACCTCATCTCAGTGTTAGGCATAGGAAAAACAAAATAAATTGCAAAATCTCTAACACTGCTTCTTTAGGAATACCTTGCCCAGTGTTTTAAGATAATTCTTAAGGATAAGTGATCCTTGCTTAACATTCTGGTCAAAATACATATGTGATCATTATGGCAGATTGGTGTATAGGGTATCCACAGTGGATATGGCATGTGGTCCCTGCGATTTCATTACACAAGGAAACCAACTCATAAACTCTGCTGTGCTGCAGCATGTAAACAATCAATGGCCATACAATACTGTTCATATCCATGGACACTGACATTATTTGTTTTGATATATTTACTCTGTAAATCTCACTCTTTTATATATATATATATATATATATGTTTGCTATTAATTATGAAGATCACTAGCAGTACTATAGTATCCTATAGTATTTGATTATCAGCCCAGCTCCAGGGAAATCACTCAAAATGAATGGGTCCTTTGATTGCTTTATTTTCTTTTAATAAAGATAGGTATGATACCTGTGTGTTAGTCATTCTTCCAACTGCATATTGAAATGTATTAAATAATGTGAATCTCTTTCTACAGTAATATTCAAAGACTCTATAGAATTTGCAGGGAGCTAACAATTCCAGTAGAGCAATTTGTTTAGAGTAGTGCTTTGAATATCATGATTGTTTCCCGCCTGCTGTAGAAATCCTCAGGAACTGTTTAAATCTCCAACATACTTTATGTCAAATAATTTTTGCTATATTAAAACAGTTCAAACCTGAGATACAGATATTTGAAGCTCCTTCATTATGTGTGCTGTTTTTCACCTAGGTTTTGAAAGTTTCTGTTGTATTGTTCAGTTTCCTCAGAAAGATGAAAAGAGGCCTTTTATGGAGATAGGAAGCTTTTTGAGATGCCAAATGCTCCTATTTTAGCTGAAGTCACATCAGGTTTTAAAGATTTCCTAGATATGTGTAGCATTTAAAGAGTCTCAATTTCTAATAAAATTTAGGATAAAAAGTAAAAGCAACGGAAAAACATTTATTTTTCCTAGTTTTCATGTTCTTCAGGATATTTTTTTTGCAGTGCTTGATATGTGAATGTCATGGTTAGACACTGGCACAATGTCAGTGCCTCCATGAGAATACTTTGTCCCTGGTTTCTGCTGTGAGATGTGACCAAGAATAAGCAAAGCAGGCTCCCACTTAGGAAAAAAAAAATTATTAACTAAACTACAAGGGAAAGGGGAAAAAAAAGAAACACACAAGGAATATGAAAACTTCACAAATACATCTCCTCCTCCTCCCCACCAAATTCCCAATACAATACATCCCCCAAATCATTGACTCTCAGTCCGGCACCACCCTTCAGAATACTCAATCCTCAATTCATCAAGAGGAGAAGGAGTCCTTCTTGTGCCAATGGTGACCTCTTCCTTTCATGTCCAGTGCTCTCACCACTGAACATGGACCAGAGCTGCTTCTAGGGTCGACTTTTAAGGATGCTTCGTCCCACTCCAAAAAGGCACAGTCTCAACTTTGGGACACCTGTCCCACCCATATTTTTCACCCCCTGGGGCCGAGGGGTACCCACACCGAACCCTCTTGGTCCTGAGGCATTGCCTCCCCCTAGAATGCAGTCCCTGTATCACAAAGAACATGGCTCTGTCCATGGCTACACAAAAAGAGTCCAGCATAAGCTACTCCATCATCTCTTCCACCTGAGTTCTTCTCTATTTCTCTCGTGGCCCATTTCCTCTTATCTCATCTCTACCTCTCTCCTCATTCAGCTCCAGGAGGATTAGCATTTGTAAGGTTTCCATCATCCAAAAAAAGGGTTAAAAATCTGAGGTTCTGTCTGTCCGGAACTCCCATGGCTGCCCAGCCGGGCATCTTCTCACTGCCCCCCCCTTCTCCTTCTCGGCCGGCCACTATTAAATTTCAAGGTGGCACAAGCACAGGCACAGGCTCTCTCTCTGTCTCTCCTGGGTGGGGTGGGGGGGTGGCTGCCCGATGCCTCTCAGGGCTCCTCCACCCTTCCATCCTGCAGGGGCCTCTCGGTGCTCCTCCACCCTTCCATCCTGCAGGGGCCTTCCCCTCCCTTCTGTCCAGGCCCGGCCTACCTCACCCGGCCGCATGGCTGCCCCTGCCCCGCCCAGCCCGCAGCCGGGCAGGGCAGCTCTGAACCTTTCCCTGACCGGAACCCAAGAGAGCCTCCCAGGGCAGAGCCCTGCTTTAACCCCGTGTTCTCAGAGGCGGACCCAATGTCCCAATGGCCACATTAGGTGCCAATATTAAAATCTGAGCATCCATTGGCCTGACCACAGCATCCCAGAAAACATACTTCCTGTCAAACCACCACAGTGAGGTAGAAACTACTTTATTCTCATTGTCAGATACCTGTATGCTGGCTGCAGCAGCTTTTATTTCACCATTTGGGCAAAGGGCTAGTGTGTAAGGTCTGTAGCTGTCCTGCAAGGGGCAACAACAGCACATCTGATACTTACCCCTTTGAGGAACTGGGTGGGAAATGATGGAGGCATTGGAAATGAATGAGCCCTTCATAACTTCTTTCACCCTCTAGTTGCTGATGCCTGTAGGTAGACCGTTGCTGGAGGCAGAAATCAATGTTGCATGTAGTGCTGAGCCTGCATGAATCCTGCTGACATGCTTGGTAAGGTTTCCATTATTCTCCCTGGAATTTGGTACTATTGTTTTTTTAAAAAATAAAATGAGTGATAAGTTAATTTTACTTGGGGTGTTTTCCATGTGCATTAAAACCTGCAACTGTAATATAATTACTCATTTTGTGTAGCTCTGCAGAAGCCTTTGGAACATGTCTGTCTGGCAAGCACAAGTGTTTCTCAGACTCTTCTTATATGCTCTATTTTTGATAGATAATATTTCCTCATAAATATATCCCCATAGCCCTTTTTTATTTTATTCTTGAATAAAGGGCATTCTACGGCATTTTAAAAAGGCAATAATAGCATTTTTTTTTAATATAGTCATCTATTCAGGTTTTTGAATGACTTCTTCCCATAGAATGTGGACTGCATTCAGCTGTACTCTGCACCTTTAGCTGCCAGGGCTGCGTGTTGCAGTATTGATGGCAGGGCAGGCGTGCACCGCCCTTCTGGGAGGGGGCTTGGTGAAGATAAAGCATTTAACTGGCTGAGTCCAAGGGGACATCTTGGGAGAGCACTGGATCATGTCTGATCCTGATCACTATCCAGATCTGCCACTCCACAACCTCACTGCTTGGTGGAAAATGTTGCTCCCACTTGCCTTGTTATTTTGCTCAGCTCCTGGCTCACCATCCCTCATGAACCAGCTGCTCCTCACTGTGCTCTGACAGCTGACATGATTATCCCTGCAAATATGGGTTTGTTACAGGTTTGTTAGCAGCAGAACTTCTCCCTGACTGTGAGTTTTAAGCATTCTTATATCCCAGAGAAGAACTGTAAAAAAATTAATATTCATCTGTGGGGTATAGAGCATCCTTATTCATGTAAGTAAAATTGAGTGCTTCATTTTTCATAAGCTCAGGAAATGCCAGTTCAAATATGCTTTGCAAAATAGCAGTTCATTGGACCTTTTTTGGTTACAATTCTTGATGAAAAGCGAAAGAAGATGATATTAAAATAATTTTAATTGTAAAATATGATGAAGGTTCACAATGGAGGAAGACTTTTGAAGTAGGCATTTTTCAAGATGTTTACTTTTAGAATTTTTCAGAATTGAATTTCCAAGTTCTAAAGCTTTATTTTGACCCATAAAGGGATTTGATTTTTATAATATTGTTAATATATTTTACACCATGTCAGCAACAGTGATCTTTATAATATTTGATATGTTTTACTTTATTCTTTAGGTCTTGATTTCCAATGGGAACAAGTTATTTTTTTAAGACTTATGTTTGACATGCTGAAAGACCGTGACATTGGCATTGTTTTTCCTCCTGGGTCTGCAATGACACTGTAAATGCCTTGAGTACAAAACAATAGATAGTTCAACCTCTATTACATAGAAGACATTCTTACTGATTATAAAAAGTATTCCTTTAAGTATTATGCCATATAGTTAGTAGTTTATGCACTATTCCAGAAGTCCAAACCAATTAGTAAATAAGCCTTTTGAAACCTGCACATCTTACAAATATACTTTAATCCTGAAATAAAACAAAAATTTGTCAAAATAACCAAAGCAATGCAGAAATTCAGGGTTTCCCATATATCCAGATCTAGTTTCTGTGGGAAGCTCAGTGACTTGTGATGATCATGACTGAATCAAATCCTTGAGCACAGAATTAGCCAACAATGTAATGATGTGTGACTTTACCCTTTGCACTTTCTGAGCTGCATCCCCTTAGCCTTTGTTGGTCCAAGGGCCAATGTCTTTTCACTGGAGATTCTGATTTTCAGTTTTTGGCTTGACTGTGGTGCCAGCAGGTTCATCACTCTACATGTGTGCCACAGATTACACACCCAAAATCCCAGAAGAGATGGGATTTTCTCCACTGTGGGGACCTGGAAGTGCTTGTAAAACTGACTGTGATGGGGAAGGTTTTGTGCAAAATTGGAGCTGGCCACTCACCCCTCCTTTGGGATGCATATTCCTGGCCAGGGAGAGTCAGTCCAGCCTACCAAGAGAAAAAAATGACCTTGTTATTGCTGTTAAAAGAAAAAAACCAGAGTTTTAAGATTTACCTAAGGAAAAAAAGAAACCAGAGTTTTAAGATTTACCTAGGGAAAAAATTGTGCAGTGAAGGGTTTTGACTATTTACTTACAGAGTAGCTGTGAGAAAGAGCAGTTTAGTTTTAATTTGACTGTAATAGGAGAGTGCAAACTATGTGAGATGGGAGAGAAAGGGTTTGTGGAGAGGACACAGTTGTGTGCTCAAGGTGTTTTTCCGGATGAGAGTCTCCTCCTAGCCCAGAGCTTTTCTATTGGATGAGGCAGGAATCCTCTCAAGAGGGAGAGCACAAAATGGAAAAGGTGGAAGAAGCAGTGAGAGGATGTGCATAACTGGCAGTGAGTGGGATGCCCGTGAGGCGGAATGTAAATGTTACCTGCAGCCATTCCCCTGCTTCCTGCTAGGGAAATGTAATTATCTTGCCCTTTCCATCAAAATGTCTCACTATAGCTCTGGGTGGGTAACTCACAAAAAGAGTGAGGTGATCAATTTAGCATTATCTCTGTGCCTAAATAAAGCCCAGTTTGGGTCTAAGGACAAATAATAGCATCCACCACACTCTGGGTATATTAATGCATGAAATCACAGGGGATATAATTAAGCACTGCTATTCAAAGGCTAGCTATGTAGTATTGATGAGCTTCTGGATATTCATTACATATAAAAGTGTGAGTGCTGCCAGGAATTCAGCAACAGAAGGTCTGGTGTGCAGCTGAACAATACAGGTGTTACCATACTATCATCTAGTGGCAGTAAGAGTAAAAATGAAGGAGCTGAGTGGTATTTTGCTTCTGCTTGCATCAGTTCCCATGTTGTAATCACTGATGTTGTATTGAACAACTGACTTCTGAGCTCTGAAGTCTTTAAGACTTTAGTCAGCTTTCTTTTTCTTTTTTTTCCCCTTTTTGAAAGATTATTTTGAATTATTGCAAAGAGACATGCACTGATTTTAAATCCAATTCTCAGGTGGGAGTTTTGACTAAGTGAGAAGCATGCCCAAATGAGCTCAATTATCATGCCTTGAAGTGAAGAAAAAGAAAACACGTCAAGCTGTGCTCTGCAGGACAGCATCTAAATTGCAGGTGCAGATCTTCACCTGGCATCAATCAACTCCAGTGAAGCCAAATTGATTTATACCTGCTGAGGATTTGAGACAGTATTGTCATCAATTCTAGATCTATGCTTATTTTGGAAAGAAAGAGATAGAAGTATTTTTATTTTTATAATTTATTCTGAGCTCTTTAAATGTTATTCAGAGTCTGAATAACACTGAAACGGGTGCATCTCCCATGAAGATTTCTGGGCAATAATCAGTTATGAGACAAATATTGAATGTAAAAAAATTGAGGCAGGTCTATGATGCAGAACTTTATCCTTGCAAGTACACAAGGAGTATGATGTAGAACACAGAAGAAGCAGTAAAATCATTCAACACAAAGAATAAGTCCTCTATAATTTTATATTCTTCTGTGAAAAAAACCCTTTGCTTTTTGCCACGTTCAACGTTTATCCATAGGAGAAGACAGGGTGCCATCTAGTGAAGAAAAGATTTGTTGCATATCTAAAGAACCACAAATCCAGCTTTGTTTCTGCTTTATTCTTTAGTATGAAATGAATGATGTGGTCATCCTGCAAGAGAGAAAGTGCAATATGTTAAATCCACTGTGTTTGTAAAACAAAGAAATAAAAGGAGGTATAAAAATGCAAAATACTAATTTCCTTATTACAAAATGCTCTGTACATATACATATTAGCTTGTTTTACTTAGTCCAACCCCCTGCTTCTTCCCCAGCATTATAACCCTTCTGTTCTACATAAATTAATCTAATATGTGACATATTAGGTGAAGTTCACTACCTTTTCCAAATATCCCCAGCTGAATTAGCAGAAAACTTACAGTTGGCCTTGATTCATGGAATTCCTTTTCTGTCCTGATTTTTGTCTACAGATTCTGAAAGTGAAAGATAGAATGCTGTATCCCTTAAACTTGCATTGCAAAAGTATAAATGCATTACAGCTGGTGTGATGACCTCTCTCTTAAGAAAACATTCTTTGAGACTACTGTCCTGGTTTACACAGTACCCCCAGTTTCCTTCTTAAAGCTTACCTTCCATTTGCATCTGGTCAGACCCAAAATGAAGTTAATTGTGTGTGTTGATGGTATGTTCCATACTGTAGTTTCTTGGGAATTGATTTTCCTGTGCAGTTGTTTCGAATCATAAGCAACTTAAATTCAAAGAATTCTTTGAAAGTATGTTTTAAATTGTTAACAAAGGCAAATTTCCTTTCAGTCTTGACATTTTTTTGCTTTAGCATAAATAGAATATCCACAAATCTAACCCATGAGACAAATCTGCTTTATGATTTTAAGTTAAACCCAAGTGGCTGGTTTCTAGCAGATGAGAAGTCAGTTGCCACTGACCTTTAAGCTCAGGTGAAGCAGGGCCTGAGTTTGCTGACCCCAGGCTGTACTGTGGCATGTCCCCTATCAGCTGACACCTGAGACACCTGGTCTGGGGCTTTGTGGGCCAGTTTTGCACAGGCCCAAATCTCTGGGTTTAGTGCCACTTGCAGATCGTTATCAAGAAGTGCCTGCCTCAGGGGCTGGCTGCTCCTTTGATCAGCTGTGTTAACCTGCTGTTTGAAGAACACAGCTAGTGTGATTGTATGGTATATTTCCTTAAAATAACTTTTGAACCTTTTAACCATTGTCAACCAGGTGTAACATAAAGTCTCTGGGATTTGCAGTTTTTATGTAAAAATGTGAATGGGTAGTAAACAAAGATTTTCCTCTTTCAGGAGATGGCTGCAGTGGGAACTCACCTGTTGTTTAACATCAGAGAGCCATCTTGGAAACAGAATATACAAAATCCCAACCACAGGAAAGATTTAGTGAAAAATTGTCCTTTCTAGGCACTGAAAGACTTGAACTAATATTGATGGATACTATAGGAAACCAGCCTTTCTGCTGGATGCCCACCAGACAACTCACCTGCTCTGTGATGTCCAGTTGATGTTATGCTGGCTGCAGGGACAAGGGACCATTAGATCACCTCTCACCCTAGAAGAGAACATTTTCCACCTATGCCATTTTGAGTCAGCTTTGCTGTGATTTGAGTGTAAATTATATTTGATCATGTTTTTATTTACTCCCACACTGATCCTATGCCTTTCCCTCCATTGTTGAGATCACTAACCAGGGATAAAGAAGGAATTTTCAAAACCACTCAGCATTGTCCTGGCTCTCCTGGGAGTAAGAAAGGGAAAGACAGAGCTGGCCAGTAGAGTCCTGTGCATCCCACTTTTTCTGCTGGATGGGTTCTGCATGCTTTATTTTTGCATGTATGCAATGTATAATGCCTTTTCCCAATGGCTGTATTTTGCTTCCCTTACTCTTTACTTGTTCATGTGGAGATGGGATATAGGAAATAAAAAAGGCCTTTTCTGCTCTTTAGATAAGTAATGTATGACTGGAGACTACATATAAGTGTGTTCACAGATATCCATTTTTAGTAGTGAGCAGGCAGGGAAGAACCATTTGTCATAAGATTACAGAGGGGAATATTTAAACCTGTGGTGAAATTTTTAAAGGTCTTAAGAAGTGTGATAATGGTTATGCAGACTAGGTTTATTGCTAGGTATGTAGTTAAAATGAGAAGAAATAAAAAAATCCCACAGTGGAAATCAATATTAACTAAGGTATTGTGTGTGAAATTAGTCTTGAAAATAAGAAAGTAGTATTACATGTTAAAAAGGATTAAAGGGAAACAATCATGGAGCATAATTAACTGGGCTGCTCCTTACTGTTAAGGGTTTTGGTGAGCCTGTTTTACCTCTAATTGCCCTGAAGTGTTGTTTTTTTTTAAAAGTGTCTTCAAACTAGGTACTGTTTTTGGCTTGTTCTTACAGGTTGGTCTGCATGATCTCTATCCCTGCTTCATTACCAATGTTGTGATGGAGGATGCTCACCTGCTGTGACAGTGTGGAGGGTTTATTGTACTGGGAGCAGCGCTGCAGGGGCAGCCTGACCTGGTAGTTTGCTTAACCAAGGTCAAATTTTGCATCCCTTGGGGAGAGGCCAGTGGATAAATTTGCTGAATGTCTTGGATGTCCTAGGATGCCCCGGGCACTAGGCACCTCTGCATGAGGCAGCTGAACTGAGTCCATCATGATGATCAGCTCAGCCTTTTGGGTTTGCCAGAACCCTTGGCTGAGGTCTGGTTGTTGGGAGTTGTCTCCTGCAGTTTTAAACATCAGCACTGTCGATATTCATCTGAGCTAGTCACACTGTCTCTCTAGTCTGTGGGGAGAAATCAGTGCATTCAGGATATGATTCATCTGTCTTATTTTAGATGTCTAAATCTGGATAAGAATGTTCCTTGTTCTGACTCCTCATTTCTTTCATTTGCCCCGAGGTGAGGTCAAGGTGACAAGCTAAAATGCAGACTTTTCTGACTGACCAGATGAATCCCACCTATCAAATCTCATCAGCCTCCATCACAAAATCCCCATTATGTGGAGCTGCCACTCAAATTTTTCTTTTGCTGACCAGTGGTGCTTGTCATGTAAGGTTATGAGGAGAGGTTGTGAAAGGTTTTGAAGGAGGTGTGACATCCACGAGAAGAGCATGACCTGCGACAGGTGACTTTTTGTCACACGGTGGATCCAGATGCCTCTTCTATCATGCAGCCCAGTGTGGTGCCGATTCATGAGTCACACTCAGGAAAAAAATCAATGCTCTTGCCTGCAGAAAATAACTCTCCTTTCTTTCTCTCTCAAACTGGCAGTTATGATCACTGTGTGAGAGGCAAGCTGAATTTGTTCTTCTCTTTCTTGCTTGAAAGAGAGAGACAATAACAATTGTCTGGCATTGTTTCTTTCTTCCCTGCAAACTGTGATGTTTGCCTTTCCTTATCTGTGCTGCAAAGCAATAAATAGCACCTCCAGGAAAGACAATGGACACCAGAAAGAAGAAACCACAGGCACAGACATGGCAGAGACCATTTCAGTGACTTCCATGCACAGATGTTCTCACTTGACTTGTTTCAGTCGCAAAAACACAACAGAGAAGGATGGTGTGTGTGCTCCATAGCCCAGATGGGAACTTACCATATTGAATGTTTTAAAAAGGTTACTGATTTCCTGCTTGTAAATGTACAGTCAAACAATTGTTTCTGATCTGGGGAACAGTATTTGAATCTCCTACACCATACACTGTGTGTGGTATCTCTGCCCACACCCAAGTATGTGTTGGGGTAAAAGGCCTTTGTGGAGGAGTGTGAGACATCCTGTGGTCCTGTCAGTGCTGGTCAGCAGAGAGGGGGCCAGGCCTGCAAACCCAGCAGCAGCACTGGGGTGCACAACTGTACTATAAACACTGAGAGGACAAATGTCTGGCTTTGCATAATGAAAATGCTTTGCTGAGGTGCTGGTATTACATGGACAATATATTTCTTTTTAATTTGACAGAATAAGCTTTTGTATGCTGTGATGACATAGGAAAGGCTGAAAGATTCACTCTCCCAAGGTTAATTGCAATCAGATTTTTGATGCAATTAATTTTAACAGGGGAAGAGAATCACAGGTCAGAAGAGAGAAAGGGCAGGTTAAAAAATATTTGGATGAATTAGAAATGTTCCAGTCAGCAGGGTCAGGTGAAATCTGATTGAAGGTTGCCAAAGCAATTGCTGAACTATTAGTGATTGTCTTCAGATGCTTGTGGAGGACCAAGAGGTCTCTCAGCCCTAGGGAAACTTCCTCCTCCTTTATTTAGAGAAAAAGAAATACAAAGTAACTCATTAGACAAATAAACTGGATTACCAGAGCAATGTCTAAAAAACAAGTGAAAGCACCAAGTGGATCATAAAGTGGTGGAAATAATAATTGTGGATTTTTCAAGAACAAATCATGTTGAATCCTCCTTTCTATATTTGGCTTCTTTGCTGATCTGGTAGATGTAGAAAAACAGTAAGATGTTGTATTCTTGATGCTCGCATGTCAAATGGGGTATGGCTTTGATTCATTGCTACAAAGTGAGTGCACTGCTTAAAAAATCCTGCTAAGAAACCCTATCAGTGCTTTGGGGTAAAAATGAGAAGATGTTTGAAGTTAGAGTTCTCTGAGGTTTATCCCGAACACAATTCTACTCAGTATTCGTGTTGCTGTTTTCAATGACATAATGAAAGAGTAAGGAAGACTTCAAGAACTGTGGGAGACAGTATCATGTTTTAAATTGATTTTTACTGTATGGAAAATTGCCATTGCCATTCAAAATCAATGAATGAAATGCAATAATGGAAATATACATAAGAAAAAGTGACAAGACGCCCCAGAATATGTGAAAGATGAAAGAGACTTGGAGGTTTAGGGTTAAGGTCAGTGCTAAATTGATGTGAAAAAGATTAAAAGATTCTTTTGTTTATCAAGATATTTCAGTCTGGGATATACTCATAAAGGACATGGAAGGAGTTAATTTCTTTTTCATTGTATAATTGGGGTCTCAGCTGGAATAATGGACTCACTTCTGAGCAGTGGATACAGACAAAGTGTAGGGAATCCAAAGGTGAGACAATAAAACTGATGAACAGCTGACAAATACGACCTGTGAAATAAGCTCCATTTGATCTAGAGAGGACTGAGAAGACTTAAGGAAGTGTATGATGCAAGTGTGTCATGATGAAGAGTCTTTATAATGATGATAACTGATTATTTACAATGTCTGCTCACAATGTGACATGAAAAGATGAGTTAATTGTGAAGCTAACAGGATTTGATTAAGATACCAGAAAAAATCTAACAAAAGGACACAAGCTCTAAAACAGATTTTACAGCGAATCAGTGCTATCTATGTATTATTGTTATTATTGCTATCATACTTCTGTGTTCTTCATGAAAATATTGCCCCATTATTTGCAAAAAATTCTTCTTGCCTTATTTTAAAGACAAGATAAGCTGAATCTGATTCCTTCCAGGCCCATGTGTCCAGTGCCATGATGCTATGGCTTCTTTTACTGGCAGAGTTTACTGTGACAGTACTTGATAATGAATGCAAAGCAGAACTGTGCAAAAAAGGATATTGTGCCTTCCCAGCCAGGTGTATCCTGATCTGGCTGCCTTCCTGTGCCTGCCTAGCATCAAGGATGCACAATTGTGTTGATTTCCAGTAGCTGTGAGGAATTTGCTGATTTTCCTATCCCAACCCCTTGCAGTTCTCATTTGTAGCTCAGGCTCCTTTGGGCCATCTTAGCACGAAGGGCAAATCAAGCAATAAGAGGCTGAGCTCCTGTGGCTGATGTTGTGCTCTGCTCCTGGTGTGGTGCAGCACAGGCCAAAGGCAGCCAGGAGAATGTGCCCCTCATGAAATCCTGCTATAATCATGTTTGGCTAACTTCTGCAATGCTGAGATATAAATAGCCATATGTCTTTACACTGCAAAAAGAATTTCACCAACACACATACAATATCACTCCAAAAAAAGGAAATATAAACAGTTAATTTTTGGCATTTTGGAGTCAAATATAAGTCTAGGGATTGTTTGCTTCTCAGAGGTGCAGCTTTGCTTTGGGATCTCCATAATATTTTCTAGACTTTGATCTCCCAACAGACAGTCTCTGGCACATACTAGAGTGGCAACAGGCATAAAGTAATTATTATTTTAAGGTTTCTAAGTAATAGTTTTGAGAGGCTAAATTGCATTTCATAGAAATATAAGGGTAGTTCTATTGGAATTAGTAGTTCAACTTAAAGATTTGTTTTCTAAAGTAATGCCAAAGAACTCTTGTAAATGTTTCAAGTAGAGCTTCACAACATTTGCTTTTGCTGAGGATGATTCCAACTAGCTTTATCTGATAGCTTTTGGTACTTGTTTGGGAAGAGCTCATGAAAAGTGGGTCCTTTCCATACTTTGGGTGCTTCCCACAAATCCTGAGACCTCTACTGTAACTCATCCCTCTTCCTGCTCTATTCAGATGTTGCTTCCCTGTTCCATGACTGTATGACCCTATCACTTTTTCTCCCTCTGCCACTTCCCTGCTCCTTTTCCCACACTGCCCTATGTCCTCCTGCTCAGGAGGCAAGTGATGGATGGCATCAATTGCTGGACTCAGCCAAAGGAAGAGTCAGAGTTAATACAGAGTATGTTTCTCTTAGAAGGCTTCCATAGGCTTCCCAATCTCTGCATGGATTGCCCTGTGCTCATCACTTTAGTTTATGTTCACCAAAATGCTGTTCTGGCAACCGATGATAAAAACATTGAAAGTAAATTACTAAGTCTCTGATTGAAAAAATATCAAAGCATTTCCCTAAATCTATTGTTTGCATGTCTGATGCAGACAATGTCCTGTACCAGCACAACAACCTTTCCTAGAATAAACCTGGGCTATCCTAAAGTCTAAGCTATGCAGGCCATGGATTGAGATCCCCTCTTGCCCTGTGGTTCTGAAACAGTCCTTCCTATCTGGTCAAGTGGGAATCTGGGAATTGCCCTTACTAGCAAAAATTATGATTGTGCTATGTATTTTTATAATATGGCTCTGCAATAAAACCATATTTATTTGTCAGCCTTACATACTTGAAGGAAATATGATTTTTAAAAACTTAAATTCTGCAATTCTTTGTCACCTCATACATGCCTCTCATGTTTTTCAGTAGCGTGCATTGTAAAACATGTAAAGCAATATCTTGAGGAGATGTTTAAGTGCTTTTTAAAATTAACAACTAATTCCACTCATATCAGTTTTCTTGGCTGCTGAAAGGGCAGAGAAAAAGTTGCAGACATGCAAAACAAGTGGCCTTTTATAGTCTGATCTTCACAAAGCAGAAAAACTCAGTATTTATCTGACTTCCTATATGTAAAAGAAGACACAAACAAAAAGTAAACTTTTGTTTCTCAGTGAAGATCAAAAAGTGTTTTATAGCCTGTAAAAGCTTCTCAACATCCCTGTAAATTAGGTAATGGTCTAATTTTCCATGTGGGAGAAACTAAGGCACAAAGAAATAATCAGATTTATTAACCATATCATTGCAATCCTGTGGTAAAAATCAGAATAAAGTCTGAAAATCTTCAGCATCGTCTTTTTCTTTAATTAAAGCTGTTTCCTAAAATAAGAGGTTCTCAGCAATTTTAGTAGATATACGGGTTGAAATTTTGCTAATATAACTCATTGAATTTTATTTTGAATATTTTAAAGCTTGGAAATTAGGTTCTCGTCTTCTGAGGATGGGCACGAATAGCCTTCAGCAGAGCTCATAAAAAGAGTTAATTTTTGTTTGGCAAAACACTCTCTTCCCTGTACTTTACTGTATAGTAGCATAATTCCCTTTTTTTATGTGCCTTTGAAGTAAATGGAATTATGTACTATAAGAGAGAGATTTTTAATGAAAAGATGAAAAAATATCTGGCTGAATTCCTTTGTATATGAAATCCCATGCTTATACCCATGAAAGAAGAGAGACTTTATTCTTTAAAATTATTTGTAATTAAAAGATTGGTTTTATGGTGCATTACTGAATCATTAAAAATCCAGAGGGGGGGAAATCAAACTAGCTGGTAGAGAAGTGGCAGGTGGCTGCTATTATCGGCAGATGTGTATCTCGGAGCTGAAATCTTTGCAAATGTCATGTGAAATAAGTGAAATTATTAGAAGTAGGAATTGCACACACAGAAGCTGATGACCCTGAAAAATATGCAGACAGCTGTGGGACTGCAGGCTAGAAACTACCCTTCCTGTCTGTATTCAAAACCTGTGAAAACGCTGTAATAGATTTAGCTACTGCAATTTCAAAAGCTGCTTCCCCTGCCTGCCCCGTTTTTACAGCAGAGCTTCTTCTTCTGCTCAGAAGAGGAATATGGAACAGGTTGGGCCCACCCCTGGCCACACCTTGCATATGGACACAGTTCCCTCTTCACAGTGGATGGGGTTAAAACACTGAAAGGGGGTGACTGAGGCAAAATACGAATCCAGTTCTTACTGCTGGGATAATGACAGCAGTTTCTGTCAGAAAGTGAGGAGGAGCTTGGCTGGTGATGTCCTTACCAGCAGGGGATGAGCAGACCCCTGCTCCTGCAGTGGCCCCATTTCATCAGGCTGCTTTGGCAGTGATGGTGTGCCTGTGCTGCACTGCCCTGGACTGCAGGGGAGGTCTGACTGACTTCTGGAGGTCACCTGGCCCAAGCTCCTGCTGAAAGCATGGCCAGCTTCGCAGTGGCATGAGTGCTGGCACATATTAGTATTTAACCTGTAAACTAATTTAATGGAGCTTTTCTTTTTCATGTGATCTTCAGGACTAGTTCACTTTTGAAGAGTAGGAGCACAGGACACAAAAAGGTGATTTTTTAAAGTGAGAAGTGA
Organism: Molothrus aeneus; assembly: GCF_037042795.1. NCBI lineage: Eukaryota > Metazoa > Chordata > Aves > Passeriformes > Icteridae > Molothrus > Molothrus aeneus. Next base: position 81,022,636 of record NC_089648.1, on the reverse strand, counting down.
GTGATCATAAATGAAAGATGCTGTGTAGGTGCTTTTGTTTGTTTGTTTTATTTACAAGTTTTCACAAACTATTATATTTCCGTTTTCTTTTTTTTTTCCTTGAGAAACATTTTTTACTTCAGGTGAGATTTTTGCTCCATCAAAAGAGCTATTAAAGGCATAGTAGACTGATGCTCAGTTTGTCCAAGAGTAGAGAGTTTGCATATTATTACAAAAAAAAGTAGGATGGGTGAGACAAGAGTAATCATGATGTGCATAAAGATGTAGTTGACATGTCTAGCGTCATGTTGGTATTACACAGAAATTGTCCACTCTACAATTAATGTTAGGATTTTTTACTCATGTTCTTTTACCTCTCATATTTGTTATTCTCAGCTTTCCAGGTGAGGTGGGTTGAACTTTGCATATTCTCTATAAGCAGAGGTCAGATATGATGCCAACCCCTCCTGAAGATTATGGGTGGTCCTGGAGCTCCACTGCAAGCTTGAAACCTCTGGTTGTCATTCAGTAAGGGAAGAAACAAAAGCTCCCCAAAGAAAATCCAGCTATTAAGGATGAATGATTCCAGAGGGTGAATCAATAAGTATAGCAGAGGAAATGTATTGTACCTGAATATCTGTACTTGAATATCTGTATATAGGCTTTACCCCGGGAGGTCCTGGTTGTCCTTGATGGGCTGCAGCTGCGATGTCCTTAATTGGGCCGCAGCTGTAACCAATGAAGATAACTCGGACAACAACAGTATGGGACTTTAGAGATCCAATAACAACAATATGGGACTCCAGAAATAGAACAACAATGATTGGTGACCCCGACGTGATAGTTAGCAGAAGATGAGACAGCCAAGAGCTGTGGCAGCCAAGAGCTGCAGTGATATTTGGTAGAAGATGTGGCAGCCAAGAGCTGTGACAGCCAAGAGCTGCGAAAGAACATAGCCTTTGGGTCATGGAGCTGTGAAAGAGTATGGCCTTTGAGCAAGGAGCTATGTGTGTTGTACATGGCCTTTGAGTCATGAAGAAATGTATTTATTGTACTTAAAGTATTGTATGTAGAACCTAGTTCTGTAAGTAAAAGAAAAGGGGGAAATATAGTAGAGGAAATGTATTGTACTTGAATATCTGTACTTGAATATCTGTATATAGGCTTTACCCCGGGAGGTCCTGGTTGTCCTTGATGGGCTGCAGCTGTGATGTCCTTAATTGGGCTGCAGCTGTGACCAATGAAGATAACTGGGATAAAAGGGGGCGGGTTAGCCAGTCAGGGAGAGCCTTGGAGGAGCCCTGAACTGAGAAAGAATGAGATGCAGAAGGAGTCTGTGCTGTGAAGATGTGCAGCTGTAAGAATACACCGAGGAGGAATGGACTTTAGAAATCTGATAACAACAATATGGGATTCTAGAAATAGAACAGCAATTGGTGACCCCAACATGATAGTTGGCAGAAGATGAGACAGCTGAGAGCTGCGGTGTTTTTTGGTAGAAGATGAGACAGCCAAGAGCTGTGGCAGCCGAGAGCTGCGGTGTTTTTTGGTAGAAGATGAGACAGCCAAGAGCTGTGAAAGAACATAGCCTTTGGGTCAAGGAGCTATATATCTTGTACATGGCCTTTGAGTCATGGGGAAATATGTGTGCATTGTACTTGAAGTACTGTATGTAAAATCTGGTTCTGTAAGTAAAAGAAAAGGGGGAATATAGTAGAGGAAATGTATTGTACTTCAATATCTGTATATAGGCTTTGCCCCAGGAGGTCCCAGTTGTCCTTAATTGGGCTGCAGCTGTGACCAATGAAGATAACTGGGATAAAAGGGGGCGGGTTAGCCAGTCAGGGAGAGCCTTGGAGGAGCCCTGAACTGAGAAAGAGCAACATGCAGAAGATGGAGTCTGTGCTGTGAAGATGTGCAGCCATAAGAACACACCGAGGCGGTATGGACTTTAGAAATCTGACAACAACAGTATGGGACTCTAGAAATAGAACCACAACAAATAAGATACAAAAATGATGACCAATGTGACAATAAAGATTTTGAAATTGTAGATGGAGTGAAAATTTATGAGCTTTAAACTTGCATTCCTCAACTGCTCACTTTGACTATGAAATGAAGCAGAATGTGGTGAGCAAACTTCAGTAGAGGATGTGCTAATTATTTGAACAGTATTTGTGTTCTTGCTCCAACATCCCCTTTTATTTTTGATAATGACAATGTTTCAGTGGCATTCTTATTCTTTGGACAAGCAAAACAGGTAAGTATATTTTGGAATGTTGCCAAACCTTTGAGAATTGCAAGGTGATAAAATGAGAGAAACAATGAAATTTCACAATTACCAAGATCAAAACTAACCTCCAGTTGGCCAGAGGACTGGCAGGCCCTTGCAAAACCCATTTTTTTTTTCCAGTTTAAAGCCAAATCCAACACAAGGACAAAATTTCAGGAGTACAACAATTATTATGAGAAATAATTTATAGAAGACAAAAAAGGTAAAATTAAAGTGAATTTTTGTCCATCTTGTGAAAGAGCCTCTGTGAAGCAGTATCGCCAGTAAGGTGAAGGGCTGAGAAAGGAACCTACTGGGAATGTCTGCACAGCTGAGCTATGGAGGAACTCGCTACCCATGTAGCTCAGAGAGCTTGGGAAGCTGCTGAGGTAGGATGTTTGGTGTTGTCTGTGGCATGTGGAGCCAGTTGGCTGCAGAGTAGGGCAGTAGCTCCAGAGAGTTCTTTTTGTTGTATTATCTTGATTTCCAGCTGTCCAGGGAATTGCTAAACCTTATGAGCTCCTTTGTGAGCCTGGATGGTGGCTGAGAACTCTGCCAACCAGACTGCTTATAAAAACCCCACAGAGCTCAAGAGATTTAGCAGCCAGGAGCTGGCTGGAGAAAGGACTTTAGCAGCCAAGCATCCAGGAGATGGGCAGTGGGCAGAGAGACCACAAATGAATAGATTTTCCTGAAGGGTGTCAACTGAATTGGCATATCCCTTCAGAATGCTTTGATCCTGTCAAATCCATTATTTTCTGGTGTCTGGGGGGAAATTTCTGAAAAGTTCCAAATCTAAAAGAAATACCAAGTAAAAATTTTCACATATATGTTATTTTTCACATAACGCAATGATAAAGAAATATAGGCAGAAATTTTTTTTTTGGTCCACTGAAAATGCAGACCTTCAACTTTTATACACTCTCCTGTTCAACCAGTGGGTAAAATTAATCTGCGTTGGGCTGTGAAGAGTTTTATGTATATCTGATACTTGTTGTGGTGGCACAAGTCTATTCTAAAATCGTCCTTAGAGCCAGGAAATACTAATTTTTTTCCTACTTTGCACTGAAATATATTAACTTTGAATTTTTTCCTGAGGTTGACAGTAGCCATAGTGGTTATCTGAAAATGCAGGTGCATTCAGACTGAAGGTCTGCAACTGAACAATTTAATTACTCAAATTTACATTTTGGTGTGAATGTTTAAAACAATCATTTTAATAAAATAAGCTAGTCCAAAAGTCCAGATAAAAGCAACCAAATCTTCAACTTCTTTCCTATACACAGATCAGGATTGCCATGAAGACATTTCCCCTCTTTTTTTTTTTTAATGCTTACTATGAATACTTACTTACTATGAATACTGTTTTAAACCACACATATCTACATTTTAAGACAGTCACATACTTTTGTCTCAATTTTTCAATTAAACTTTTCCTTTCACATCTCAAGGTGAAGAAAGTTCACACATTCCCCTTTTCCCTAGTCTAGAGGTTTTCTGGAACGCTATCCCTAACAATAAATAAATCTAATATAAATATTTTCAGAAAATTTTAATTACATACAAATTCTTTAAAAGAAAATTGGGATATATTATGGGGTTTTTGAATACTTTGCAGACATAATTTGATTTTTGTTTCACAACCTGCATTTCTCAATGTTGCCCAACTTTCATGTGCTAAAAATATTACTTCCCTTTAAGTTTAGAGACTGTGCATATCTCTTTATCTTGGTTACAAACAAAAGAAAACACATATTCTCTATCTTTTTCCATTAACAGGTATGATTAATCCATTACCCAGCTGGGAGCACCTGGCATTATCTGTCCTTGTGAGTTAAACCTTTCTCTGCTGGAACCTGTGTTTCTCTTTTACCAATTCAACAGCATGTTTGAAGCAACAAAAAAAATTAGTTTTGAAACAAGGTAAAAGAGCAATTTCTGAAAAGTTGCTAGACTTCATAGAGAAAGAGCTATTGGATCATTACATTGTGTAGTTAAGGCCACAGATATGTTATTTTGGAGGAATTGGATTTTAGAGTTCATAGTTGGTGTAAGTAATTCCTTAAAATCTGATGTTTGGATAAAAGTAGTGTTGCAATAGCTATGTCTTATCAAGGACAAAATGGCAGTGGGAATTAAGAGGGAAGAATGAGCAGCTGATTTCATTGCTTTTTAACACATATGTTTTATGCAGCATTTGCCATTAATAAGTGTTTTGAAGATCACATCTCTTGGCTATAGGAAGCAAAATCCTTCATATAGGATACAAGGCCAGCAATCAGCAGCCACACAGAGAACCATTTTCCTTACAGGATTCCTGAGCTACATCCATAAGAACAAATGTACCACCCTCAGAATAAAACTGTGGAGTTACTGCAGGGCAAATCTGCCTCTGTGCCTCTTTGTCTTCTGATGGCTGAGATGTAACAGTTTGAACACAGCCTGGCCCATGCAGGTGTTGGGTACCACTGTGGTTTTCCTTCAACACTTTTTTCCACAGCTCCCTCTGAGATCTTCATCTTGCCTGGCAGATCTACTCCAGCTTCACTGCCAGAGGATGTTTTGTGCCTGGGTATCAGTGATAGAGGGAGGGGATGACTGAGTTGGCACAGAAGCCATTTTATTGAGAATACAAAGAGTTTATATAGGGTTTACTTGTATGACACTGATATATAGGATTCTATTTTTGGTAAAGTTTCCCATTGGCTATACATTATGACATCAGTTACTTGGTAATCATTAAAAGGTTTCACAACACATCTCTTGGTCACTTGCACACCAGGGATCAGTTATGTGTCTGTCTCTCCCGTGGTATCTGCTCAGTCAGGCCCAAGATATCAGGCTGCCTTATCAGTTCCATTGTACTCCCTGTCTTATCTCCCATACCTGGCAAAAGGACCTTAATTGTTAAGAAAATATAAAACCAAAGAACTCAGGTGCTTTGAAAGAATTAGCTAAGATTTTTTTTTCCATTGGAACAAATACCTCAGACAGACCTTCATACACCATGTTACTGTGTACTTTTCTGTTTGACCATTCAGGTGAAATGCAGTATCCCTCGTTAGTTGTGTGATAACTATGGAATGCAAGTTCCTTATTGTGTTTACACTATTTTGAATCAGCATCCCCTTAAAAAATGATGCTCACTTATTTTGATGTAAAATGCAATGCAACATATGACATTTGTGTTTTCCAAACTTGCATTTTAAATAGCACCAGGCTATTTAAAGACCACTAAGGTATATTGTGAATTGTTTATTATATGGAGATTAAAAAAAAATCACTGAAGAGTTAGCCATTTTATACATTATAAAAATTAATCCTGAATAATGCTGGTTTGTTATCTAGTTTAATTTGTTCTATGCATGTATATACCAGTGTGAATTCTGACATGAAGTATGATTCCTGTAGTTTGCTTTTTTACACACATAATAATATTTATACAAAAATCCTAAGTTCAGATTATGTAAATATGTAACAAAACCAATATAATATTAAAGTAGTAAATTGGCCCTTTTGTATAACATATTTCTGCTCAAAATACTTTGTGTGACAGGTATGTGCCAGAATATTTATTTTGTCCAGAGGAATAAGACAGAAACAAGGTGGTATAGGGACAGTAAACAAGAAGTCTGTAGAAAATACAATATTTGATTCCACATCTTCAGAACCAGGTTAGCATTAGAACTTTTATTTCTTCCCAATAATGGCAGATATTTAGTATCTCATGCCAGAAATGACCTGATTTTCATAGCTGTTCTTCTGTTCCTTTCTGCTGCATGCTACTGTTTGTGTCTGTGATGCAGTGAATAATACTATCATTAAAGGTATTTCTTTTGGTTTATTGAATTTCTGTTTTCTGTGTTTGTATTTAATTATATTCTTCTTCACTGATTATAAAATAAGAATAACATTTTTGTTTGTGTAAGGACAAACTTTGTAAGTCACTGTTTGCTTTACTAATCCAAATGACACTTTTTTAGATATTGTCTTTCATGTAAAGACTTTTGGTCCTTAGAACCCTTTTCTGTTCTGGCTGTTGTATTGGAAAGGAGTAAAATTGTTGAGGAAATCTAGATAAAATAAGAAGCTCATCACGAGTGACATTCTAAACTTGTGATGAAAGGGAAGGGAAAGGCATCTCCACACAATGCCCAGCTGAACTCCTTGGATCTTCACTGTCTGCTGCTCCAGGAAGCTGGCTGCCCTCCTCAGCACTCCATAGGCACTTCAGCATCTGCTAGGGAAAAAGCTGTGAAACAGAAACACAGAATAGCAGAAAGGAATGACTCATGCAGAGAAACAAAAACCTCATGTTTCAGGGAGGTCTTATCAACTTTAAAAGCTTATTTTCTGATCACTGCAAAGTGCTCTGTAACATCCACCCCAGAACCTGGTGCTATTCAGGAAATTTGACATGTTCAATAATTAACCCCAGCAGGTTTTAGGATTCCCACCACCTTTGTGGAGACCCACAAAGGTAGATCTGTGTGCAGAGCACACATGCAAGCCACCCAACATGTCCAGCTCCCTGGGGCAGAGCAGGAGGGATGGGCAGCAGGAGGCAGGAGGGCACTGCCTGGCTCCTGACTGCCTCAGCTGAACCTCGAGGGTTCTGGGGCTGTCTGGTCCCCAGCCTGGGCTTGCTGGGGTCATAAGGGTCCATCAGGGTTTGGGATGAGGGGTGGGGGAAAACCTTCATGAAGCCTGCCAGGTACTGCTCTTCTGCGGCCTTTGTCCTGGACCAGTTAAGCTGTCTCTGTGGATGGACAGCCCTGGTCTGGGAGTTTATGAACTGCCTTGGTATTGCCAGGCAATATTGTTCATTTGTCATTATGAATTAGTGTGGACCAAATGAAATCTGCTTGAAAGTGCAAAAAGGAAAGGCAAGAGGGGGAGGAGGAGGAATGGAAATACTCTTCCCTACCATGTGTTACACTGGAAAGGCAAATTGCCTGCTTGAGAAGACACCTAGGTTTCATTCAGCCAAGTTTCTCCTCTGGAAAATAGTGACAATCAAAGGGGTTTTTTCTTTTTTTAATACAGTAATTAATTTGTCACCCTGCAAAGCTTTTCAGAGCTGATCTTAGAACTGTCTGCTCTCATGTGGGGTGCTGTAACAGAGTTCAGCTGTTCCTGCTCTGAGGAGGCAACAACAGGGCTGTCAGTAGCAGCAAGAAAAAACTGTGGTTTTTTTCACCAGTGAGAGTAATGGTGCTCACAGCAGGCACTGAATTCTAGCAAGAGCTTTTAGGATTTTTATCCTGAAATTCTGTGCAAATAATGAATAATCTTCCCAAATGTACAGATGACTCTCTTAGGTCTCTGTTTTGTCAAGCAAGTCAAAACAGTAAGATTTATTCAGTTTTACTGTTGCTCTGAAGAACTTCAGAGTACAGCAGAAATAGTCAAGAGACTCATAATCTTCAGGCATGCTTTGCTGCTACTGTGTTAGGGAAACTGGAGCAGGAGCAAAAAAACATCCAGTGGCCTTTTCTCCTTTTTTTTTTTTTGAGCAGTGATAGACCTAATGGACTGCTGCAAAACAGAATTCAGTAATTTGAATTCACATTCCGAATAACCAATAAGCCACATTTGTACGCAATCAATCACTTCCCTGTGAAATTAAGGAATTCTTTTTGTTCATGAACAAGATTAGCTAGCTGGCAGATCTCAACTTGAATAAAATTAGTTTAACTAGTTTAGATATCCAGCATGAGCTGTTGCTTAGCTCAGAAATTGCACAGAAATTTTGGTCAGATTTCATTGAAAAAGAAGTCTGGCATATATATATAATGGTGCTTGTCTTCTGTTATACACATAATATCTCCTTGGATCACCCTCTTCAGACAGCAAAACCTTTTCCAAAAACCATATTTTAATTGACCATTTACAGAAATCTCTTCTGGAACCGAATAAATCTGGCCACGAAACTCCCACTCTGTATACTTACATATACCCATAAATACAATGTATCAGAGTAGACATCAAGAAAATGACTGTAGACTAGAACTTAAACCACCCTGATTGAGTATAAGTGTGTTAGTCATTGTGCTGCTGTGTTGGAGTTGGTGGTGCTGTCAGTAGCTGCAGCCATGAGGAGATGCACAGCAGTCTGCAGGGAGAGTTCAGGGTCAGGGCTGGCAGCTGGCAGAGGGCATTCTCTCTCCTGTCTTAGTAAATTAGTGTGTGCAGCTGTGTTTTGTAATGTTACACGTGGCTTGTATCTCTTGTTGGCTATCTGCAGGCAATTCATGGCAGAGTGGGATTTCTGAGCAGCCCTCTGGAAGTGGCTTAAAGCCTCAAATCTGTGGAGGCCTGTGCCTGATGGTATTTAGACTCTGTGGTGGTCACAATGTGTTACCTTTAGTTTCTAGTTCTGGTAAATTGAAGTGATGCTACCCATGTCCTTTTTTTCTTTTTTCCCCCCTCAATCCTTAGATAAGGATTTCAAAGTGAGGCCAAAGTATTTTTAGATTGTCTATTTAATTTGAATACAAATGAACATACTTTATCTACTATGTCTTCTTTTTCCTCTACAGTTACATTGAAATAGGAATTAAAAAGCCTGAGGGGAAAAAGAAAGAAATTATAGTAAGTGTTTAATTATGAATACTGCCTTTTTAAATTACTATGAAAAAATACCCATTCATTACTTTATGCTTGTATAATTTATGTTTAACTGTTAATGTATGCTATTTCAGGGAAGACTATGATATGATAATAATATTAATTTACCTGAGATTTGTTATGTAAAATTTTGGATGCAAAGATAATGTTACTCTGTCCTAACTTTCCTTTGTCCTTACTGTGCAACTATTTAAACATCAGTTGACTGGCAATAAATATTTTCAGGAATTAAGAGTAATTATTACTCTCTTACATTCTTTGCTGTAGAGTGTAAAAATAGAAGTTCAGGGAGTGTAAACTATAGATAACATTTAGTGATTAATCACAGCATCATGACATTGTTGAGATTGGAGGCGACCTCTGGGGGTCATCCAGACCAAACCCCTACTGACTGAGGGGACAACTGAAGCAGGTTGCTCAGTGCCCTGTCCATTTAGGTTCTAAATGTATCCAATGGATGGAGACTGTGATCTGTCTGGGCAACCAGCCAATCTTTGACCACCCACACTGAAAAAAAAGAGTTGTTCTTTCTTATCTGATCTTGTAGGGTTTTCATCCCAGCTAAAACTGATGCAAGATAAGTAAGATTTGCTCATTTTTTGGCCTATGTGGAGTCAGAGCCGGACCAAATCACATAGGTGTTAAGTTAGCTTATTTGAACTGCTACAGAGGATAAGAAACATTCAAAATTAGAACGTAAGTACTATAAGTCATAAGCCTAAATCTCTATGACTTCATCACACAGAATAATAGCCCATTTTTCTAACTGTTTTTCAAACAGTTAAGTGCTAGTTATGTGTAATTCATCTAGTATGGATTACAGGGAGATATGGCAGTATTGATACGGATAATACAATGTTAAACTATATATCCTTTTGTGGTCATGTTTGGCAGTTTGACCTAGCACGTGTACACTTGCATTGTGACACCTCTGCTGTATTGCTCATTATAATAGCTTGTTACAGACAGGGACATAACAGACAATATGGAACACTGGTGCTACTGAAGTCCCATTTATATCCTACAAATATAACCAAAGTGGTTCAAGTGGAAATTTAAGCAAACCAAATGATGGATTATTTTAAGACTGTGGGGAGCCCTGAGTCCTGTGTGCACATGCAGAGTAAATCTGTTTCATACATCATGGAATTAACTAGGTTGGAAAAGACCTTTGAGGTCATCAAGGCCAACCTATGTACAATGACTCTAATCTTTGTTTCTTCTGTTTTCTCCCTCTAAAGAGAAGGCAGAGTCCAAATGACTGGATATGGATATTCCCATCTCACTGAATATATGATTTTGAGTCCAGTGTTGCCTCACTCAATGTGATTTAGATTGCACCACATACAGAGCTCCTTTGGGCAGGCTTAGCCAGTCAGAGGTTGCCATTGTCATTTTGAACAGGATCTTCTCATTCCCCCATATGGCACTGAAGGCAAACAGGATTGAATTCATAACTGTTAAAAGGGAAAGGCCTTTGATAAATTTCTACATTTTGAATTTTTACTGGATTTTGACTCAAAATAGAGACTTAAAGTAGTTATTTTCTTCCTCTGGCATTGCTTTGATAAAAAAGATATAGTGAAAATGAACTGGAATAAACTGCTGACTTTACTGAAACTGTGCCATTCTTATTGAGAATAAACAAACAAACAATCAAATAAATAAAGTTAACCTTAAAGTTAATAAATGAAGTCAATCCCACCCAATTTCTTTTATAAATAAGAAATATAAATCTTGGAATTTATGTTATTGCTTTGATACCTACTTGGTAGAAAGTACTAAACTACACATTTGTAAAATGCCATAATATCTCCTATTTAAATTAACATTTTTAATTACTGTGAATAAAAAAAAAACAGCAGTAAGATTATATTCTCACACCTGAATTATAAAAGCTATTTTAATGAAACAAACATTTGGGTCTAATTTGAACAGTAGCATTTCCCTTTGTACAGCTGCTTGTGATGTACCTTATAAGACTGCTTTGTGAATAGGGAGGATTTACAAAATATCAGTTTGGAAGTATATCACAATATATTTTATTATTTTCTCTCTATTGAGTTGTATTTAGAGCCAAATTCTGTTTGTTCATGGAAACAGACTGAAAGACAGGAAGACCAGATCTAAGTGTTTATGGAGTGGATGACTGAAGTACCTGAGAACACCTCAGTTCTCAGGCTGAGGTGGTCACTCTTGCAACCTTGGAGTTCATTATCTCCCCTCCTTGTACTTTCTCTTCTATTGAAATGGTACATGGACATGGTCAGAAAGAGACCTCTAGGCAATAGCAATAATCCACAGTGCCACAGTCTGTTTGTCTCTGGCTGCATTTTTATCAGTACATTAATCTGTCTCCTAGAATGTGTTGGGATACCAGAACTCAATTATCTGTAGTGGGACATGCTTTTGGCTTGTACCAGCTCATACCCCAATTCCCATCCTAGACATTAGGATGGACCAAACACCATTCTCAATAGGCATGAACTTCACTTTGAAGACACACTAAGCTAAATATGATGGGTTAGAAGTTGATGCTATGTGATTTTAGGACTGGGGAATAGGTATTGTCACTGTTTCATTCAGTAGTGTAAATGTAGCAAGTTGTGTGTTGCTATTTTGAGGGACCAGGATTTTGTCATAAATTGTCTTGTAGTATTTTTCCACTTTAAGAACTTTGTTGTATTCCAAAAATATCCTTTAAAACTAGAAAAACAGTAGCTATAATGGAAATTAAATGACTAAAATATAAACCTAAATTACACCATTGCCAACCACTTAACATATACTCCACCTAGAATTGTAACAGCATCAGTGTGCACCTTCATATTGCATGGAACAGGGCCAAGGCATGGTCCTAAGGACTGGCAAGGGGTAGGATGAAGTCTCCAATCTGTTAGTGCAGTCCCTGGCACACTTTAGGTGAATGCCCTTTGGCACCCTTTCAAACAAAGTCCTTGTTTTGAGATTCACAGTTCCAGTAAGGACAATTGAGTATCCCCTGATGAGTGTTTAGGCATGGATATGAACACAGAGTACTGTGCTTTGTGGCATCCTGTCCCTGGTTGTTTGTATAGATACTCTAGTGAGGTTGAATCCAGGCTGAAGACAATGTGGGTGTTGAAAGAGAGAACATAGATTTTTATGGCTTACAAATTCCTTGCCTTATACATTTGCAGATAGAATCCCACCAGTATAGAACTGTGTCTCATTATTCATTATTCACATTTTTCCCATGGAACAATCGCAGCTTTTGCATCTAAGCACAGACTTTTGCTGGAGAGGATTTATGTTTTCCTACCCTTGCCATTACACTAGCAGCTTATCTTTGTTTCTACTGGGCCCTCATCAATAAACACAAATTTATTTGAATGAACAGATTGAAGTTGCGTAGAGGTTTACAATCACTGCAGTATCGTTAATGATACCAGGGTTTTATATAGTATAAATTAAGGCAAAATGGTGCCTGCAATGTCTTTTTAGTAGGTGAGGAAAGCAGGTTTTAGAGTTACTTGACTATCACTATAAATATTTAACAGCTTTTTTTTCTCCAGTTTGAACTCCTGTGTGGGAAATCCTTTTTAATTCCAAACCTCAATTTTTCACTTCTTGGCTTAGCAGATAGTGGAAAAGCTGTGGTGGCAGCTTATTTTCTCAGGGGAGAGAGTGAAACAGGCCACTTGACAGTGAGTTCTCTGGTTGATTAAATTGTGTCAGCTACTTCCAAACAGAAAAATCTTTTGGACAAACAGTGAAAGAATATGACACAGGTTTTTGAGGATAGAAGACATGTAACAGTGAAAGCCTTGGAATTCCTCAAGTATGACAGATTTTCCAAAATACTGACAAGTAACATATTGCATTGAACAAAGATAGTATTTGACAATGGGACTAGTGTTTATATTTAAGGAATGCTTCTGAGAAGAAAATATTTTAAACATCTTGCATCAGCTAATGATGTATGATTTATTTTTCTGCAGATTAAATCAATAATTCACAGTACTTTCTGTGGGCCTTCCAGATGGCAATTTATCTGTAATAAGTCACATAATATCAAGTAAATATGTTATAAATCAGACTGTTTTCTTGGTTTTAAGTTTTCTACTCTAATATATACAAATTTCCAAATGTCTAGGTCCAGTACAGACTAAATGTTTGTTGTGAAACTCTGGTTAACCAGGTGGGATTTGGAATGGTCAATTTCTTGATTCAGACACCATGAATTAAAGTTAAATTAGTATGGTATGAGAGTAGGTTTAATTTTTCCAAAGTATTCTTAAGGAAGGAAATAAGTTGAGAGTGATGATATGCATCTGCAATGCATGGTTATATTATGTTAGTGAAATTTAAAGAAAAACCATTATATAATATTTAGGAAACTTCTAAAATACAATGTTTAAGCATCATAGATAACATGAAAGGACCTTTAATCCAAGGGTTATTTAGAAAAAAATCTCATAATCACAAAGCACCACAGAGTTTTCTAAATCAGCAGTGTTACAAATAGACAATTTGAGAAATTAATTCTGTGAACTGCTAATGAAACCTAATTTCCTATAATTTTCTGATATTATGTAATGGTATTATATATTATAACATTATTTTAATAATAAAACAGAAAAATAATTCATATTTATCTTCCACATGTCTTTTGTCACCCTGCCTGGGTGTACAAAGGGGCTTATTATGACTATGGCCCTGAACAGCAGGCCTCTTATTCAAGTAATGCATATAAAATTCAAGCAAAGCCACCTTCTTTGCAGCTGTGATGCTTCCCATGCAGAAAGACAGTAACAGTTCAACTGTGCAAGAAGGAGAGTGTTTGGAAGAAGAAAAGATTGTTTTCCAATCCTTCATGTTAAGACTTATTTAAAGGAGAAAATATTGTATAAAGTGATGAACATTCAAAATGATATAACCAGGGAAAGGACTATTAGTAGAAGTTTATAAAAGTTGCTTATCTAACATCTAATTTGATTTCAACTTAGATCCTAGTAATTCAAGCCATTGTTGTGACAATTGTGTACATTTAAGTAGCTTTAGCAAGTTATAAATACAGAGACATCAAAAATCTCTGCAGATTTTGCAGTGTTATTCTATAACTAATGTTGTTTTCATGACCTCTTCTATTATCTCCACCTAAAAACTTCTCTATTAAGTGAAGGAACACCAAATATGTTTTCATCATTAACTGAAAAACAATGGACTTGGACTCTGAAAACTGTAGCATTTATTCTATCTTTGAAGACAATGCTGATGGAGTGTATTCTCTCTGCAGATGGGTACCTTGATAACTCCCAAAATTTGTATGATCTTATCTGAAACTCTATTGATGAGATAGCTGAAATAATCATGATAAATTCTATGGAAAGGTTTGTGCACTAAGGCAAGTAATGTTTAAATCACGTGCAGAAATAAATACAAAGCCAAGGTAACACTCTGCATGCAGATGTGATGAAGGAAATTTTGCCATAAGGCTAATGTTGAAAGATTTAACATTTCTGTAATCAAGCAATCACACATGATTCCAATGTTAAAATCAAGAGCCAATTAAAAAAGTATAAACTGAAGAATATGTCTGACATGTGATGTGAATTGCTTCTTCAAGGAAAGGAAGTGTATAATTATTAAATTGAATTATTCTTGACCATTGTATATCTACCATTGGCAAATTAAACAACAGAATTTGAAGATAAATGAAATAATTTAGGTCTTTTAGTTAATTCCTGCAGCTGCCATGCCTTATGCTATGCTGTGCACTTTCCTGGTAACCCTGGATTTATATATTTCTGGGGATGTTGTTTCTACATCAACCCTCAGACCATCCTGCAGGTTTGAACTTTTGCGTTAATTTTAAGTTCTTTTTAAAGCATTTTTTTGTTTCTTAAACTTGAATAACAACAGTTGTGCCAAGTTTCATGATGTATTTGAGGAAAAAAACTGCTAATAATGAAGTCTCTCTCTTTGCTGCCAAACTGACTGCATTTCATGTCCACGATCCCCAGGGTTTGCTTGACTTCAGTTCCACTAGATGGCCCCAAACCTCTTCTAAATGCAGCTTTATTGCTTCAAGATGTTTTAATGTGGCATGCAGACATAAATATTTGCTCTTGGCTGGAACTTGACACACTGTGGTAGGAGTGCTAGGACTTGCCCCAGGCAGCTTTATTTATTTATTGGAAAAAAAAAAAAAAAAAAAAAAGTAAAAAGAACACATGTTCCTGGAAAGCGTTTTTCTTGACATAGTATTTACCTACACAGAAAGTTATATTTTGCAATTTGTAAGATAAACAGATCATTAAAATACATCTTCTTGGTCTTAGAACAGCAAAGTACATTATAATATTCCATATTATAAAAAAGAAAAGGAGGGAAGACACCTTCTCAGTATAAAGCATTTAGATCCCAATAGTACATATAGAAAATTGGTAAATTATGAATCACTTTTTATGAGATCTAAATAGAGTTAGATTCCTTATGTTACACAGAAGATGCTTCAGCTTTCTTTTTGTCTATGATATACATAGACAATTTATTAGAAGTTACTCTGTCATGGAAGAGGACAGAAGGTATTTTCTAAAGCAATTTAGAGCAGGTTTGCAGCACTATCAGAGTGAAATGGCTGACTTAAGCCTAGACTAAAAAAATCACTTTTAAAAACAGGTAGTTTTTGGCTGTTAATTTATAGATGCTGCTTTCTGTTCAATCCCTTCTTCATATTACAAGACAAGGAAATCTGCTTCAAAATGCTGGACTCATAGTAGAAGACCAGTTACTTTTTACATATGTCCTTCTCAGTTGACCTTCAACATCAAAACAGAGAAAAGACTTAATGAATGAAAATTAATGAAAATGTCTGAAAATTAGGTATTAAAATTAGTGTCATTAGTGATGTAGGAGAGGGAAGGAAGTATTTAAATGTTTGAATGTGTTGTGAGTTATGGATAATCTTCAGAATGTCCAAAAGAAACTTACACTTGTGGGAAGAAAAGGAGTTTTAAGGAAGTAATAGGAAGTAATAGGCAGAAGGAAGTAATGGGAAGAGGAGTTTCAAGGAAAATGGATATGTAATGCTAGGGGCTGAGGAAGGTGACTTACCATAATTATTTATTTTTTAATTAGAAAACACAGCCTTTGGAAAGGAGATTGCAGAATCTGACACAGAGTATGAAAAAAATCCAAGTATTTTTCTATTGATTTAGTTTAATTTGTATTTGGGAGGACAATGTATGTTGAAAGGGAAAGAAAGAAGGAAGAAGAGAAGAAATGAGTTCTGAGAATTTGTCATTGATACAAAATCACATAAAATCAGAACTATTAAAAATGGAGGACACTTATGGGGGTCATCCAAACCCCTGCTCACAGACAGGGCAACAAGAGCAGGTTGCCCAGCACCATACCCAGTCAGGTTCTGAATATCTCCAAGCATGGAGATGTTGCAATCTCTCTGGGCAACCAGTACCAGAGTTTGACCAACTTCATTGTAAAAAGGCTTTTTCTTATGCTTAAGTGAATTTTCCAATCTTTCAGTTTGTACCCATTGTCCTGTAGCCAGACACTACTGCAAAGAGTCTGTTTATTTACTCACTGGTGTCAGGAATCCATACACATTGGTAAGATCCCCCTGAGCCTTCCCATCTCCACACACAGTATCCTGGCTTCTCCTGATAATCCAATATATGCTCCAAGGCCCTCCTTGTCTTTGTGGCCTTGCTCCAGTAAGCCCACACCTCTGCTGGACTGAGGAGCCCAGAGCTGGACACAACACCTAATATGGACTGCAATGCACAAAACTATTGTCTTGCTAACTGTTTTCATGAACTTACCTTGCTTCTGTTAGGAATCATGATAACTTTGTTGAATAAACAAAAAGAATGTAGATGAAGTCTGGAGGACAATGTATTTCACTGCTGACTCATCTGTTATGTCAGACAGGCATTAAGGATATGACCCCGCATTTTTTAATATTTTTTAGAATTTGATGAAACACAATAGGATTTAAAATGAACTATTGAAATTTAAAATTATGTTTGAATAGATAGATGATTTAAGTTCAGCCAGCTTTCTCCTTGAATCAATTATTCGTTGTTATTTTTTGGTTTTGATTTTGTTCAGTTTGCAAATAAAAGGTGGAGTAAGCCACTTGGTGAGCTTGTAGTGTATCACCAGAGAAATAAAATGAAATTAAATAGAAGGGTTCTACCCATTTAGATAAAGCTCTTAATTTTCCAGGATGTTAATGGAAATTTATTTCTTTTGTGAAACGCTCAATTTAAGTCAGACATAATAAAATATATTTTCCTTTATGTTTAGCATCCTTCCTCTAATTATTAAATTATCATAATCTTTACACTTTAGAGAGTCTTTGGGAAAGCCTTTATAGTACAAAAATCTTGAAGGGAGGACAAAACATGTTATTCTCACTTTTTTTAACTTAGCATGACTTAATGATTCAATCTTTCTAAGCAACTGTTTTCCTCAGATCTATCCCTATGTTGAAAGTGCTTGTGTGGCAGCAGCAATATTTCTAAAAGCTACAAACAAAACATAACATTACACTGAAATTTGTTACATCATTTTGCCATAAATCTCTCAGGGCCTATGTTTCTTGAGAAGTTATTAGGATTTTTGCTTTCATATTGATAACAGTATTTCAAGAGTTCAGATTTGCAGACTATAAACCAGTACACTATCACAGAAAATTTTACTTTCCCATTTGCAGAGACTCTTTTACAATTTCGGCATATTTTATTCTTTAAATATGGTGCCCCCTCTCTCTTGCTTTCCACACAACCGGCCGTTGAAGGCCTTATAGCCTGAGTAGGCTTACCTGTTAAATTAATTCTTTAGTTAGGAACCTGATTTTTACAACCCTGTTAACATATTCCTTTCATTTTTTTGAACCACAGTTTTGTGAAACATTGAAAAAAAACACCAATGCTTGTGTTACACTAACCTCTGTATGTCTCAGACAGTTTATTTCTCTTTTGAGAGAAAGTACATAAGGGAGATTTTTGGAGCTTTTAGCTGTGGAGACATATTTCTTCTTCATCTCTTCCATATGTTACACATGTAGTGTAAAAAAGAAGCATCTCAGCTCCCATCATTTATTTTTAACATCACAGCTGGGTCACAGTGATAGTTTCTGTGGCTCATGTTGAGTTTGTGGTCAAGCTAAGACATTTCCTCAAGGTGCCTTTTGTCAGCCATCCACCATTCCCTCTTAGATGGAAGCAGTTTTAGTACCTCCACTTTTCTTGTCATAATTTCCTTGTACACAGGCATTGGAGAATGATGTTCAAACATTCCCAGAGCATTTTTCCAATTCTTTTCCAATTCTAGAGGCTAATGCTACTATAAATGAGGCATAGTATATGCTTCCCTTTCAGTTTCCCTCAGTCAGCTGGCTGAACCAAACTGTTTTCCCCTGTTTACTGTTGTGTAAAACTTTTGCATTTATTTCTTCGCTACTGAGACATCTTTCCACATCTTGAATATTTTATCAGAACAGTTTGGTATTGCTGACAGTATAGATATCTGAGATGAGATTTGTATAGACATCCCCTGCTGGTTGAAATCCTCTGGTTTATGCTACCTGACTTCAGCTGCTGCTCCAGAAGTCATGCAGCCCACCAGTTCTGTGGCTCAGATTCCACAGGCACCTGAAAGTGCACTGGGCACAGTGGTTAGACAGCTGAAACCTGTGTTTGTGATTGTAGGCAACTTCTGGAATTTCTTCACAGCTCTTCTGGGCCAGAACAACCTGTTACAAGCATTGTACACTTTCAAAATCCTCTTTGCCTCTTATTGTGGTATTTTTGTCCCCCACAGATGGACTCCAGACTATTGCAAGTCCACCAGATGAGTGGATCAAAAAGATCTTGTTCTGGAGGAAGTTTCTAGAACTGATTTTACAGGAAGCATGTTGTACAACAGTTACTTGCTGGATATGGAAAGATCAAACATGGAGTCCCATTCTGTATTTTAGAAATCTGCATGATTTTCAAAACAATGTCTTACAAGAAATTAGCTTACATATGTGGGATTTCAAGAGGCTTATTCTTATAATGTTTCTGTCAGATGTTTCCCTTCAACTCTCTACACTGAAGGAGAAATTGGGAGTTAAAGCAAGCACTGGGAATCCTTACAAAGTATACTACAGCCCTTTAATCCCAGATTGCAGCCATTAGAATCAACAGAAACTTGTCCTACCTTTGAAGACAGTGATTTTTTAGAAGTTTTATTATATGAACTGGTTTCAATACTCAATGAGCTGAAATCTCAGCTCTATTCATATCGTGGCTTGGATGTTTGATGGCTCTGAGAGCTGAAAGAAGATGGATCTTCTGTGATTAGATGCATCCTTACAAATGACAGCATTCTGTCTAAGTAGTCAAGGTTCATAGCATTTCTTATGACGCAGTGATTAACTTGTCTGCCTGTCATGCTACATTATTTATTGAATCTGGATTTTTTCATTAGTCAGAATTAATCTGATGGTTATTTTACTCAGCTTCCTCATTTTAGAAGTTTTCCTGTGGTCTCTATCCTTGCTGTCATATTGCATACCCATATTGGATATCTACACATCCACTTGTGATGGGAGCTAAAACAGATTTGGAGACAGACTGAATGATCCACTTTCACAAGTTGTGCATCAGACTGCCAACGGTGATAGATCCAGTTTGAAAGTCCAAATGAAGGAAAATATGTGATACCAGTCAAACAGGAATGAATCTAATAAAGATGTCAGATTTCTTGGATCAGACAGGGTTGCACTTAGTTGTGGTCTTGGTAGGTCATTACACAGGAGGTTTCAAGCTGGCCTATCAAGGTGTTTTTCAAAAGCACTTATTTTGGATATTATATTTACTATTGATATAGTCTATTACATTAGTTTCTGAAAAGATTAAGACTTACAATTATGATGTATTGATGAACTCACATTCTGACTTACCAATACCTTTCTGTTTGAAAGCTTTTTCCAGCCAGTATTTTTATTTTATGAACAGCAACATGCTTTTACCTTTTGCAATATTATTTTTATTACGTGCATGAGGTGTCATTGCTTCTATAGTGTGATTTGGCACAACATTGTAACTGCTTTCACTCTTTCTGAAAGCAGATACCTTTGTGGGTTGGCATGTGTTTTACCTTTATAGTTTGATTGCATTTTTAATTTGATGTGTTTGGCATTTTTGCTCAGCCTACTAAACTTCCATTTGTGAGTAATAATTCTTTTTAGCTCTCCTAATATTTTTTCTTTGGAAAGTCAAGTTTTTTTTTTACAGTAATCTTTTATCTATATTGCAATTGGCCATATATTGCAAATAGTGAATCATCTAACAAATAAAT